>NC_133397.1:40342500-40495000 GCF_047511655.1 Castor canadensis | reverse complement strand
CTGGCAGGGCTGTGGACAGAATATCAGGTCTGAGGCAGGAGGAAGTAGAACACATCAGCTAAGCAGAAGTATTTATGAAGCACCTGCTGTATTCTCAGCTGTATGTCATGTACTGAGACATACATGAAAGGGAGGTTTCAAAGACCTCAGAAGAGGCCTCAGTGCTGAGGGTAAAGAAGGGCCTGTGAGAGGCAGAATGAAGGTACCGTGGGACTGATAGGCACTATAGACAGCACAAGACCTAAATGGAGGCAGCAGACTGTGCTTTGCTGCAGCTGGGGCTGGGCCTAGAGGGAAAGACTGGGTCCATGAGATGGGACGTTGGATTGATAGTAGTCTGAGCAAGAGTGGAAATGGAACATGTATGTGCACATGTGAAGATTGTGCACGTATGTGTATCTATCCCAGAGAAGTAGACAGTCTCTGTGCGGGTGGCAAGGAAGGAACAGTGGTGGGACAAGGTGCCTCAGAGGCAGTATGGAAGCCTCACTCATCCTCAAGCAGAGGCCTCCAGCACCTGGCACTCACCGTCGGTGGCCTGCAGGCTGTAGGTGAGACCCAGGGCCAGGTAGCCCTTGGGAAGGAACTCCCCAGCTTCCTCCCCAAGACTGATCACCATCATGGCAAAGTGCTCTGCCTCCTCCAGCTGCAAAGAGGAGAGACAGAGGTCATTGGGCATGCCAGACAACAGTTACTAGTCTGGGACATTGCTCAGTATGTACAGAGAAGAACAGCAATTCCTCACATGTGGACAGCAGGACCAGAAGCCAGGTGGCTTGTCCAGGTTACACAAGTACTAAATGGAAGAACCAGCTGTTTCCTCTACCAGCAAGTGACTCCCTGAACCTGTTCCCCCTCCAAGAGGCCCTGTGCTCAAGGTCACAGGATGCCACCTCTCCCAGGGAGAAGCTCCCCTCGTCTCTAAGATCCAGCTCCCCAAATCTTGTTCCATTCAGAGCATGAACCCATGACAGACCAGTCTGCACAGCTCTTTCTTCAGGTGGCCTCTGTGGCCCTCTACGCTGAGCTTATACTGCTCAGCAGAAGGGAGCCAGGGATGGGGGCTGGGTCTTGGGAACATGTGCTATGCTGGACATAGCCAGCCCTGCAGAGCAGGCAAGCTGCCTGGAGCTCACTCCTCCCCGAGGAGGGAGCCAGGGAGCTCAAACTTTCAGGGGAAAAAGGCCTGGGGCTGTTTTTGTCCTGAGAGCAGGGGGGACTGTTCCAGTTGGAAAAGGACGAACTGACGCAGGTCATGTGCCACATCATCATAGGACACCTCATCACACACTACACAGGACACAAAGAGAGGACACAGAAGGCAGGCCTCACAGACACTCTGGAACACCCACAGCAGTCAGCCTGGCTGAGGTGTCAGAACACATCACAGCTGGGGGCTGCTGCCCTGCCCACTCTCAACCACGTGCCTCTAAAAAACATCCCTTCCCTGGCACTCTACCTGGCCATATGCCTGGCGCAGCAGCTTCTAAAGGGCAGGTCTGCTTCCTCCATCCCTAAGACCTGCACCAGCCCACAGCAAGGGGTTGAACACATCACATCCAAATCCTCCAGCACCACCCAGACACCAAAGCCCCAACCACAGGGTCTCCTCCAGTCAGAGGCTCTCAAAGTCAGTCACCCAGGGGAGCAGATTCACACTCATGCCGGCTTCAGAACCATTCTACTTTGCCTCAGGACAGGTCCATCCAACTCCCCCCAGCGGAACAGGGGCTGCTCTGTGCAGTTTATAGCTATAGCTGAGAGGGTGTACAGGTAGAGTCTCTCTCCTTCGAGTGTGGAACTGAGATTCTGAGACAGAGGTCCTTAGCTATGGGGAGATGAGTTGAGCTGAGCCTCCAATTTGGGAACAGCCATGATGGGCTGTGGTGGGGAGGGAAGGGTGGAGGACTGAATGAGCAGAGAACCCTTTCTATGGAGAAGGAGAAGATAAAACTCATGAGGCTAAATGCTCCATGTTCCTACATGGCCAGCACCATTTTGATTTATTTTATCACTCACAAAGCAGGTTTTCTGCATGTGGAGTCATTGCAAAAATTATAAGGGAAAAATATTATTATTAATCCTATTAAGTTAGACAGTACACAGTACAACAGCACACACTATTAATAGACATAGGTGCTCTAACTAGCTAGCATTTGGGGACAATGCTGTCACAGCAAAAACTAACACTAAATGAAAAAACAGACACATTATAATGCATTCTCCTGCTTCACCTAAGCAAGTGTGGGAGTACTAAAGCCCTGGAGAATTTGGCTTTGCCACCATGGCTCTGAAGTGCTAGAATCCCACCCAACTCCAGAACCAGCTCCTTCCTCACAAGTCAGAGCTTAGTGTAGAGACAAGGCAGCTTGGTAATAAGGACAAAGTGTTAGGTCACACTACCTGGGCTCAAGTCCTGGGGTGCTAATTTCCTAAATGTGTGATCCTGAGCAATTTACTTTCTTCTGCTGTGCCTTAGTTTCCTCTTCTGCAAATCAGGAATAACAAAAGTGCCTCCCTCATAGGGTTGCTTGGGAGGACAGTGTAATAAGACATGGTAAATGCTCTGAGCAGTGCATGACTGTGTCAAGTGTTAGTAGTTATTAGGTGTATTATTATATAAACGCATATAAATTACAACTACTACGTATTTATACATAAACATGCATGTGAGCACACATGATCTCACTGACAAATTAGGAAGTGGCTTCAAAGGCCTTCTGGAATCCAGAGAGGGGCACTACTGCTTGTCTTTTGTTTCTTGGCCTGCCTCTAGTAATAGAAAAATAGTGACTCTGCAGGACAAGCTGGCATCTCTGCAGCCCTGCTCAGTCCACTCTGCTGATTGTTCAAGCCCTGACCTCATCCATGGTCCAGGACACACATACACGTAACCTCCAGACTCGTTTACTGTCACAGACTCACTTCATCCTGTGGGTAATGAGCTCAAGTATTCTCCATCCTATTCTCTATAGCCCATTTCAATTTTTCTTTTAAGTGTTCTGTTCCATAACCCACTCGTGGGTTGTGATCTGAATTGCTGTTAATTTGATGGTTGTGAGCTGTCCAGTGCCTGCACTTCTACCAGCTACTCTCACTATCCTCCTTTTACATGGTACCTCAAATACCCTTTGCAGGCTCCAAATACTTGTCCCGTGGCCGTTAGTGCTTTGACAGAGGCTGCTGCTTCTGTGACCAGCTCAAGTTGCAGCACGGTGCCGTCCTTGCTCCTCGAAATACTTCTAGGTGAGGGGTTTCCGGCATCCCTGTCCACAACCCTCTATAACCCCATGCACTGTCTCTAACACCCTGCTTACCCAGGGCAGCCATGTGACCTGACAGAACAAGTGTTTCACAACTGAAGGTTCTGCGGTATGGGCAACTTATGCGACCCACCTAAGGTTACCTAGCTAGAAGTGGCAGAACTGCATCTCTAGCCCAGGTCTTCTGATTCTAAGGCTTCGGAATTCATGGCTGACCTCTGCAGTTTTTCAGCTTCCTCCTCTCTGACACTTTAGAAAAAGGATGCATTGAACAGTATAACATTTGATGGTTTGGTTTTGCTTTACGTAAGAAAGGAAAAATTCCTTATGACTTCCCAAGTTCCTCTGTCTCTGCAGTTTTCCTAATTTGGTCCATGCACAGCAGGCTGGCTGCTGGCACATGTAGCTAACTGATGCTCAGGGCTGCCTTCCATCTCAAGGGCGGTCTCGTTCACCTGCAATGGGCAAAGAGGTTCCATCCTCCGATTCACCACCCTCTTCCTCTTCTCCTGGGGACAAGAAAAGTCCCTGTCTGACTCTGCAGGACTCTATTTAAAGAGACTTCCACTTTGTCCTTAGTTCTGTCCCATAGGACCCAGAACCCACTGTTCATTGCTCTACAGAAAATCCTTTTTTTAATTCCTGGGAGGAGTAGGCACTTTCTAATTTCTGCAAGGTGGTAACAGGAGAGTTAGTGTTCTTTTTTCCCTACCTCATAAATACTGGATCCATTTTCCTGGCTCTGCCCACTCTTGAATTTTAAAAACGAAGGCAAAACTGTAAAGATACATCCTTTATGAATCCCTTCTATTTTGAAGGGATTATAACAACAACAGCAACCATTTACCAGGTACTTGCAAGGTGCCAACCAGGGATCCTCCTCATCTCTGAGGTTCACAGCAACCCTGTTACACTGGGCATGACTGTTCCCAGAGTACAGATGAGGAAACTGAGGCAGAGAGGGTAAATCAGTCCCTCAAGTCACATAGCTATTGAGTGAACAGGCAGGGACTTGAACCCTAGCCTCTCTCCTCCTAAGCCT
Source organism: Castor canadensis (assembly GCF_047511655.1). Taxonomy (NCBI): domain Eukaryota; kingdom Metazoa; phylum Chordata; class Mammalia; order Rodentia; family Castoridae; genus Castor; species Castor canadensis. Next base: position 40,490,695 of record NC_133397.1, on the reverse strand, counting down.
GAGCTCTTTCCACCTCCCTCTCTGCCTCCTCAGGGGAAATTTGTGGCCTGTGACAGACGTGTTCCATTTCACATCACCTCTGCTGTCTGTGTGACACACAGTATACATGCACACCCTGTCCTCCAGGCCTCCAACAGCAGTTCCAACTTTTTAAATCAAATGCATTTTAAATAATTGTGTTTGGAGGGATACTAAAAAATATGTAATCTCCCTTTCCTCCTGCTCCAAAAATGGGAATCCTGGCAGGTTGCTGGCCAAGCCAAGGCATGAGAATGCCATACAGGTCTGTCTGGTTTCAGAGCTATTGTCATGTCCCAGATCCCACCCTGGGAAGCCAAAGAGCCTCCAGCTAAGCCCAGAGGGGTGGAAGAGGGTTGTGCTCCCCCCCATCCCAAACCTATTCCAGTTATTGTATCCTGCTGCAAAGCAGCCAGCACATGACTGTGTGGATCCCTCTGCTGGCACAACCTTGTTTTCAGACCCAGACCCAACATGAGGCTTCCCACACTGGCTCTGGGCACAAGGACAGGATGCAGGGACAGCAGGTGCTCTGCCTCAGGAACGTGGCCACCCAGGCTGGTTCTGCCCAGCACAACTCGTTTTTCAAATGTCCCAGTTTCAGCCTCCCTTCCCACAAGCCAGGCCAAATGATACACCCCCAGATTTTTGTCCTGTGTTCATGGGGCTTGGCTGGATGATGGCTGGACTTGCTGGGGGCTGATGCTGAGTCAGAAAAGCTGTGAATGCAAGAGATGGAGGGGGTGTCAGGTGTCTTTCAAGATGTGTACCCTGCATCCTGCATGAACAGCTCCCTGCCTGCTGTCAGACCATCATTCCTGCTACAGCCTGGAGGACACAGAGTGCCAGGCTGTACCTCTCCTGACCTCGCTGGAAAGCAAGTTGCCCTTGGTTACTCTATAGCCTGCTCTTGCCTCTGTGTCAACTAAGAAACCAGAGCTGGCCACAGAGGGCAGGGAGAACCACTGTACCAAATGCAGACCTCTCACCTGGTCCCACTCTGGCCAGTTGGGGCATGTATCTCCTCAAATGAGTTATGAGTAACACCTACTGTGTGCAGGGTTCCCTGTGGGAAGAGGAAGTTGAAGTGAAAGGGTAAGTGATGAAGATCCCCCATTCAGCTGAGAACACAAGGTCAAGAGGCAGAATTCATTGGGAAGAGAATGTATTCATCGCCCACCAACACCACCCACAGAGTTCTGGGCAGGGACTCGGAGGAGGAGATAGTCTTGCCTTCAGGAAGCACAAAGGATCAGAGGCTCACACCTTAGTGCAATCCAAAGAAGGTATAAATAGGATTAAGGAGGTTCAGGGGGAGCCTCCAAACCACCAGGGAAGCTGCTGGCAGCCCACCTCCACACACCTGCGGGGCCTCCCTACCCTGCACCTGATTTAAACTCCAGCTCCAACCGCCCCAACACTCAACCTGCTCTCTGCTAAGGTTAAACAGCTCACCCTTCTCCCAATTCCGATGATAAGTCTGCATGTTTAAGCTTCCTTTTGGCCTTTTCTATTTATGTTGTCATTGATTACTTTGCTCCTAACTCATCTGATTTCAATTTGGACTGATTTGATCCTAATTTTATTACCATGTAATCTGAATGCACATAATTACTGTAATTATGCTGCGGAGGGAAACAGCTCCTCCATGGTGGGAAGACCTAAATTTAGGGCTTCCTGGCAAGGGCGCCGTTGGCTGGATGGACCCACAGCTCCTCGGAGCTGGCAGGCTAAGGGAGCACAGATGCCCTCCCCCAACCCCACCCTCAGGGGCATGGCTATTTTGGGCTTTCATTTCAGAGATGAGCTTCAGGCCTTTCTCAGAAGCCCTGGAACAAGCAAGGGTCTGAGCTGGAGGTCAGGGAGCCTACCCTTCCGCACCATCCAGCTTCGGCCATCCTCCGCCACATGAACTCAACCTGGGGCTCTGGGCTCTGCTTATACCCGAATGCCACCCACATCCAAAGGCTTGCTCATCAGGGCACCTGCCCTCTAGGGCAAGACACCAACAGCCTTTCCCAGGGAACAAGAGGGTTCCCTGATAATCACTGGACTGAGTGGAGAAAGCAAGCTGTGGTGGAAAAGCCTGCCACTGACCAGCCTGGGTTCTCCCTACCCAAGTCCACATCCTCCATGAAGCCTCTCTGACCCATCCAGCCTTCTTCAGACTTTGTCATTTATGTCACACCTAAGCAAGAGACTGATTATTTCCATTACACAGATGAGGAAACTGAGGTACAGCAAGGTTACTTGCCTTACTGCCCAGTACGTAGGCAGCAAAACTCTTAACCACTTCATTAGTCTGCCCCTCCCAAAAACCTAGCGCCTAGTATGGTGTAGCCTTATATAATTCTCACAGGCCACAGTGGGCGTAGGGCCAGTACTTAAAACATAGGGGATCTGAGCATCAGAAAGGTAAAGGGGAAGGTGCTGGCCTTGACCTCCTGCCTTGTGCTTAGGAGTCCATCTTCCCTGCAGCTAAGAGAGAATGAGGCACAGGGATGGCAGTGGGAGGTGGGAAGTGGTGCAGTTTCCTATACTGGGGAAAAGCATTAGACTATGAAATTTGCAAGGAACTTATCGCTTCCCTTCCCAGGTCCAGTGATTTGTCTGCTAGCTGCCCAAGCAGAGAAGAGTGGCAGAAATTATCAAGGTTGCTAATTATGAAGCACCTCTAGATATACCTAGAGGCTGGACCCTGCTATCTTAGAACAAGCCTCATGCACTATGTTTATGATAAGGGTATGATAAGGGGTGGGCTGGGGAGTATCAGGCCTACAGGAAGTCAGGCATAGCTATCTCTAGGTGAAACACCTACTTTGGGAAACCCTGGGCCCAGTGTGCAGAGGAAGAACTGGGGCTACCTAGCCTGCAGGAGAGGAAAAATGGGACAGAAGCTGACCAGTGGGAGGGATGAGGCACTTGCTCCATGTCACTCAGGACCTAAGAAAGCCAAGATTTTTTCTGGAAATGAAACTGGATATCCCTGCAGAGACACCCCTAGGGGTCCAAGAGCCCCCTAAGGGCTTACAGCAGCCAAGCAGACCCAGCCTGGGGCTCTAGACTCCTGACCTTGCACTTTCACTGCTCCAAACTGCTGATCCCTTGGGGGAGTATTCAGGAGCCTGCAGTACAGGCCACCAGCTAGGGCGAGAGCCTGCCTTAAGCTACAGCTTCCTACCAGTTTAACTGCTTCAGCAGAGAGTGGTGAGCAGGAGTGGAGTCAGGGCACAGCCTGGGGGCTACAGCCAAGACCAACAAGTGGGCTGCAAAGAGGCCACCTTCCCTGTGCCACGAGCTAGGGCTGGCTCTGATCCCTCACACCTGTGGTCCCTTTCTATTGGCTGTGAGGTCATCTGAAGCCTCTAAAACGATGGGTGGATTCAGCCAACTCCGAAGATCTTGCCCACCACTCCCTAGGTTGGGCATTTGACTCTCTGGAGACCATATTTCAAGGTTTAACCACAAACCAGACTCAGGCCTGAGTGAGGCCCTCAGACTGAGGCTTTCAGGGTCTCAGCAGCCTGTCTCCCACCCCTAACCTCGGCTGGCACCTCTATCTCCAGCCCACCTATCACTGCCCTCCCCTGGAGGCTGCCAGGATCCCGGACCCTCCTGTCCCACCCCAACAGTTCACTTACCCAGTGAAGGGACCCGATGCAGACCTTGGCGGCCATCAGGGGGACAGTGGGGTCCAAGGGCCGCAGCTTCCTGCACTCCCGCAGCAGTGACACAGCATAGGCTGACTGCAGAAGCAAGAGCAGGATATGCCATCATTGGCTGCCCCGGGTCTCCACAGACTGTGGTACCTCGTGCCCTCAGGAGGGAGTTCCCCAAATAACCAGTCCTTGTTCTGTACTCCTTTCCTGTCAAGAGCCAGAACAAGGGCACAGTGGGAAGAGTTCAGCTGGTGTTCACAAGTAGGCAATACCTCCCTGGGCCTCAGTTTCCTCATCTGGAGAATGGAGGCTTTGACCCTTGCCATTTGGTGATGTGACAACAGCTAACATGACAACAGGTATCAGCTGTCCCAAAGGAATTCAAATGTGTATAGAGATGTTTAAAGGCTCTCTAAAGGGATACTCAGAGACAGAGCCAGTGAGGGGCTTGGCAATATACACGGAAGACAAGCCAAGAACCTCCAGATAGAAATATGGAAATCCCCAAGGGTCCATGGACTCAGCCTGGACTTGCTGAGGAGGCCAAGTGTGGAGAGAAAACCAGGAGGGGAGAGCTTCGGGGCCCAGGCAGAGATGTTACCAATAATAATAAGAATAGCAGCTAATACTTCTCCAGATCTTAGCATGTGCCAGGCAATGTTCTAACTCAATAGTGGGCAAAACAGCTCCAAGGCCAAATCTGGCCCTCAGCCTGTTTTTGTAAATAAAGTTTTAGAGAATTCAGCCAAGCCTATACAGTCTGCTGTGATACCACAGCGGAGTGGAATAGTTGTGATAGATTGCTTGCAAAGTCAAAAATGTTATCTATTACCTGACCCTGAAAAAGTCTGCTGACCCCTATACTAAGGGCTTTATAAATATTAAGTCATTTAACTTTTAACAACATCCCTGTGAGGTAAGCACAGTGACTCTACTTTACAGATGCTTAAGAGAAAAAACAGAGATATTATTAACTTGTTCAAAGCCACACAGCTCTTAAATGGCTGAGCAGAAGTTTGAACAGTCTGGCTGTTTTTGTTTTTGTGGTACTGGGGTTTGAACTCGGAGCCTCGTGTTTGCTAGGCAGGTGGCTCTACCACTTGAGCCACACCCCTAGTCCTGACCCTAACTTCTTAACCACTACCCTATATGGCCTCTGTGGTGATTACCTTGGCCAGAAAGCAAGCCTGATTCACACACACACACAGCCAGAATTTTCTGATTGTGACACCATTCCAGGAAACTCAACAATAACCCTTGCAGCGTGCATACCCCTCTACATATGTGACCTCCAGTAGGCAGGTGAGTGTGTGACTCAGATAATTTCCTTGTTCTGGTCCTACTGTGGGTGGAGCCCTCCACTGTTACTTAGCTCTCTCCCTCCCTGGCAACTTTAGGGGTGCCACCAAGGAGAGGGAGGCTCTGGCAGGGTATGAGTGACTGACAGATGTGCACCTGGGACCTAGCTGGTCTCTGCTCACCCCAGCCAACCTTCCTTCCTAGCTAACCCTTCCTTTCCCCACCAAGGAGGAATTTTCTTAATCTAGTCATTACAGATTTCCTGGGCTCTGGCTCACAGTTATGGTTTGGATATGATTTGAGTGTGTCCCCCAAAGGTTCCGGGCTGGAAGCTTGGTCTTCAGGGTGGTGGTCACTGAGGTGGTGGAACCTTTGAGCCACGCAGGAGGTGGTTAAGTCACTGTGGGCATGCCCTCCAAAGATTCCCGTGTAGAATCCTGGTCAGTTCTTGCAAAAGGTTGTCATTAAAAAAAAGCACAGCTGTCGCCTTCTCTCTGTCTGGCTTCCTGTCTTGCCATATGATTTCTCCCACTTGCACAGACTCCTGCCATGATGACATATGCCATCCACCTTCATACCTTGGTGAGAGTGGCATTCCCAGGACAGAACATCCATCATACAGCATGAGGTCCTCACCAGAGACAACTCAATGCTAGCACCATGTCCCTGAACTCCAAAACTGTGAGCTAAATAAATCTCAGACTCAGATATTTCATTATAGTAACAGAAAACAGACTAATACACTGAGACTCATGAGAACCATTACAGACATCTTCTCCAAAGGCCTGCTCTGGTCCTAGTACTGAGCTAGGGACTGCAGAGTCACTGTGAAAAGGGGGATGAAGCCATAGATTCTTGCTTCTAAAGGAGGCCACAAAAAGAGTGAGGGGCCAGGGCAGGAGGCAAATGCCACCATCCCCTAATGCTCTCTCAGGAAACAGGATAGTAGGAGGCTAAGCACAAAAATGGGCTCCTGCAGATCCAAAGACTACACAGGGGGCTGCAGCAAGGGAGGTGTGCCTGAAAGGCTTGAAGGAGTGTCAGGCCCCACCTTCTCTGGAGACCCCCAAGCCCCTTACCATGCTTTCCCATGCATAGCAGGAGACCTCAGGAATCTTCTCAGTCTCTTCTGGGCTGCTGACTCTTGGCTCCTTGAAATTCAGGATTCTCCAACTCTGACCCTCTACCTTCTACCCATCCCTTCTCACCCCACCCCCAGGCAGACCAAAAAATGCTATTTAAGGAGCCATCTGAGGACTCAGCAGTCAGAGCAGCCAGCTTTTTTTTTTTTTTTTTTTTTGTCATGCTGGTTACCTAGCAACACAGCCAATGCGACTGGTGCATGAAGACTAAGGAGAAGGAACGACCTAAATCATGCCATGGAGCTCATCCACTATTCCTGCAGGCTGAAATGCAAGTATATTTATACTTGCCCAGTCTCACTTTCTGGAAGGTACAGACCTGACTTGTCACCTTTGGCTCTTGGCAAAGGCAAGCTCCAGCCACTCCTCTGCATGCTGCCTGGGAAATTCAGGCAGATGGATTTAGCATGCAAGACTCCCGAGAGAGAGTGAGAAGAGAACGCCTTCAGAACAACCTCTGGCTGCAGGTAGCCCAGTGTGTTCAGTTGATGAAGCTTCACTGAGGAATTCACTGACCACCTCCAACTCCCTGTGCCCACCTTGCTGGACAGTGAAGGAGCCAAGCTAGCAAAGCAGCTCCCAGAGTGTGGGAAGGTACAAGCTGTGTCTGTGTGTCTCTGGGCTTGGCTGTCTCTGTAAAGAAGGGGAAAACCCCTCAGCTCTCAAGTGATCATGACACCTTTTTCTGAGCCTGGGGCCTCTGAAGAGCTCCCTTAGAAATTAAAGCTAACTTTTATGCATGGTGTATTTTTCTGAGGGAGGGTCCAAGCTTTCTGCAGCTACTCCACGGGGTCCATGAACTACAAAAGGGTACAGAACCCTGCCCTGGCCCTGGGCCTTTCCTGGTCCACGCTATTATACGACAGAGGTGTTTCCTGTCTCCTGCAGGCAACAAGAAGCTGCCCTGTGCTTCTGAGCACTGTATGCCCAGCTCCACTTAAACTCCAGCCCCCATCTCATCCCTACCTGCCCCTGCTACCCAGGCCGACTAAGGCTGGTACCTTCAGGACCCTCATCTCTCCAGCCCCCCACCTTCGCTCATCTTGCCTCTTCTGCTTGAAACACTGCTTCCTTCCACTGGCCTGCACTCATCTGCATCCTGCCAGCTCCTAAGATGGTCTCTTCCCCTTGTCTGTATTCCGAATCTTCCTGACCCTTGACAGGACCCTGCTGAGCACAGAGCCAGCAGATCACACTGTGACTTCAAGATGCTCTGGGAGGAGGCTCATCTGATGGGTGAGGGCTGGGAGGACAAATACCCAGCAGAGAGAAGCCAAAGAAGCTTCACATTGACTCAGCTGTGCTCTGTAGCCTCTTCTCATAGACCACAGCACCTGGTTTTCCTCCCCCTTCCTGCCAGGCCCTGGCCTGCCTCGATGCTGAGGCCCAAGGCTGGCTGGCACCCTTCCATTCGTGGAGGAGGCACTGGCACACTGCAAGGGTCCTCCTCAGAGACGGCTGCAGGGCTAGAAATGGAATGTGACACAGATGGGCCAGGGGGCGAGGGATTCCCTCAGCCCCAGGAAAGGGCTCTGGGTATTTATAGCTCTTGGAACCATCTGCAAGCTCATGGCACCTTATTTCCTGCATCCATAATACCCTCAGTCCCAGAACCTGCAGCCCCCAGCTCCGGAAAGGTTTTCCTTTCATGTCACCGCTTAAAATAGAGGCTGACATAGCAGAATTCTGATCTCAGAGAAAATCAGCAGTGCTGGCACAGGGGCCATTAGGATGGACAGCCAATGCCTGCTCTACATGCCTTGATCCAGGCAACCCTGGCCACATTCACCATGAAGTTCTTCCTCCAAATTCCCTTGGGGGTACTGCTGCTCCATTCCACCTTTGCACCTCTCCCTCAGAAGTGAGTTCCCATTCACAGGGAGGCCTGTTCCTAGTGCCTTGGTTGGGGGCCAGAACAGCGATCCCCTCACCTGCAGCCATGCCCACCAGCAGAAGTGCATGATGCCCCCATGTGTGTACCACACTCAGAAGCATCAGGTCACACCTGCACGAGGGCATGCTCGTCACTTGCATGTGGAAATAGGACTCACACAAGGTGTCTGCCCCCCAACTCTCTCCCCTCCTGGAGATTTGAACTGCTGCTAGACTATAGTTCCTAATCACCACTTGCCTCTCCCTGGCATCTGGCTCCAGAGAAGCTTCTGCCCACCACCTCAGAGAGGGACCTGAGGTCCTTTGGGGCCTCCAGAGAATAAGTATGCAACACCTAGCATCCCTGGGCCTTACCTTCCCACAAGCCACCATGGAGAGGGCCACCTGGTACCAAAGATGAAATTCTCCAAACGCAAACTTCATGGCTCGCTCCAGGCACTGGGGAGAGGGAGATGGTCAGCATTTTCCCATCAGGGCTCTTCTCACCCCAGCCATCCCCTTCCAGGTAACCACCGCCCAAGTCACTGCCCCCGGCAAGCTGTGGCAGGCCAACATTTGGTTCTTGTTGGAAACCCAGGGACAACCCAGACCCTGCCATTGGCATTCTCCCATCCAAGTACTAACCAGGCCTGACCCTGCTTAGCTTCCGAGATCAGATAAGATCAGGCACGTTCAGGGTGGTATGGCCGGAGACTGGCACTGCCATTCTATGTGACCCTGCACAACTGTCCTACCCTCTGGTCCTCAGTTCTCAACAACATAACATGTGGATGGTTTCATGGGGCCATGGTGAAATGAAATAAGATTTGTGAAGCTGCTTTCAAAATGTACATATCTAATAAATACAGCTAGCCTCTATTATTGTGCATGGCAGTGTTCTCAGCTTGTTCCATGTGTGAACTCGTTTATTTCTCCCAGCTATCCTGAGGTGGTGTCTCTACCCCATTTCACAGATGAGGAAGCTAAGGTCACACGGCCAGTAAAAGGCAGGGCAGCCTGGCAGGAAAGTGATCAGTGAGTAAGGGACATCTGGTTAGGCACTACCTGATTCTTGGGCTTGGGGTGGGCTAGTATGGCTAGCCATACCTCTGAGAGCATGATGTACTGGCCCCTTCTGCCCAGAGTGATGCTCAGGAGGTCATAGATGGCTGCAGCATTCTGCAGGCTCACTGTCCTGTCCTCCTCCTCCTCAGGCGCCCGGCTCAGCACCACATCCCGAGTTGCCTGTGGATGGAATGTGGTTTGGGAAAGAGTAAGACAGAAGATAAGCAGATGTCTATCCCCACAGGGTCCCATCTTGCTATCACCTTTTTACTGGTGCCCCAGGCCAGGCAAGAGGCCACACTCCTGGAAATAGCCCCATAATGAGGGCCGTCTTCAAAGACAGGAAACCCACCACCCTTAGCCAAAGGTGGTGAGGGAGCATCCTGAGGCTCAAGGTCCTATCATTCATTTTAAGATTCTGTAAAAATTGCAAACCTACAGAAAAGATGCAAGAATAGTGCTACAACCACAAACCCTTCATCTAGATGTGTCAGCTGTTGTCATATAGCACTCTTGCTTCACTCTTCTCTAATACATGATAACAATCACTATTGTCCTTTGTAATTTACTTTCTCTCATTCTGGGATCTGATCTGGGATCAGGCACCAGGTCCTTTAGTATTCATTCATTTGACAGTGTTTCCTCTCATGACACTGGCATTCACACAGTAAGGGCTAGCTGTGAAATTCTCCAAAATCATAGCAAGACTTCTTAAGATCCTACGGAAACTGCCTGGGCCAGGTAGGTGGCTCTGCTGTTTGATGCTCAGGAGAGAAGCTTGGCTGAGGCCCCTCTGTACCTCTTCTCTCCCTCCCATACACATCCTTTTCTTGCCACCCGTGTTTCTAGTCCAGGCCCTATTCAAGGACCCTCTTCTCTGTCCCTCCCTAGAGAAAGTCACCCACACTCAAGAGCTCTGTTCTGAGTCCAGTACTTTAGGGGCTCCCAGAATTGCCAGATGGCTGCTCAGAAGGGGAGAGAAATTGTGCGTCATAAGCCAGCAATTTTATGCAATTCAGAGAGAGCTGTTTATCCACAGGCCTGAAATCCCCAATCAAGGATGGCGAACCCTCTTCTATGGTCTATGGCATGCAGTCCCATCTCTACACCCTGGGGACAGAAGAGACAGAGCAGAGAGGAAGTAGCTGCAGTAGTTGTGAAGGTCTCTGCATAGCAACAGGACAGGAACCAGGCTAGAGACACTGTGGAACCTGAAGCTACCTCCACCCTTGCACCTTACCACCACCACCACCACCACCACCACCACCACCACCATCTCTCTCTCTCTCTCTCTCCTCTCTCTCTCTCTCTCTTCTATCTCTCTCTCTCTCTCTCTGAGGGCTGTGTCTGGCCAATATGACTCCTAGCCCCACAGGGGTGACTCATCCACGGGAGGATATTTCAGGCAGGGAGATAGACTGGTGCCACAGCTGCCTCTCCAGCCACAACCAGTGAGTGCTGCCCACTCCCTGACAGACATGGTTGGGTCAAAGACAGGATGCCAAGGAGAGGGAACCAGAGATGTCAGGAAATGTCCAGAAGAGTTGAGCCCTGATGTGAGTTTGGTAAAACAGGAGCTGGTAAGAGGCTCCAAAGGGTTGAGAGAGTGAGGTGGGGTGGAAAAGTGCCAAATAAAATCTACCACCACCACCACCACCACCACCCCGAGAAACACAGTCATTAACAGGGAGGGAGAAGAAATGCCAAAGAGAGGCTTGGCAGGATTTATTTCCCTGAGCCAAGCAGGAACACAACCTACAACCTGTGCTCCCCAGCAATGTACCTCTCCACTCGCCACCCCTACCTAGTAGCTCCTAGCTCTGGGAACCCAGTGGGGCAGAGGCAGCTCAGGGAGGCAACCTCCCCGAGACAGCAGTGGGAAAAGGTGGGAGGTAGAGAGAGGACAGAAAACAGAGCTCCGTCCTCAGGAGACCCAAGAAGAGGGCTACATGGTGCATGTGCCTGAGTAAATTTGACTTGGAATTTTGGTATAAGGCAGAGGTCAGGATGGAAGGGGTGGAGCCAGGCAGTTTGCAGGAGTTTGGGGGAGTGAAGAGGTTTAGTAGGCACATCCAGGGCCTGGAGATCTACCCTGAAGATTGGCTATGTTCAGAGGATAGTGGCAGTGAGCTGTCTTTCCTGTGGCTGTCCCTCTAACTGGCTTCTTTTCAGTCACATGGAACTTCTTGCTGCTCCCAATCACCCAGATCAATTTAGTCAAGTTCCTATGTCTACCTGGACACTCAACTCAGGTTCTTCTCTTCCTGCAACTGACCCATTTCAAAGGGAAGCCAGGCCCTCCCCTCCTCACCAGCATATACCAGGCCCTGGCTGGCTCACTACTTTTGTGGTACATGTCATGTCCAGACTCCAAGGCCCTAGCACAAGCCTCCCACATGGACCTTCACTAGTTAAACCCAAAGAGGAAAATTCTGAGCCAGTGTGGAATTTCTGGTGTGGAAATTCTCTCCTCTGTCCACCCTGACCTTGGCCTCTAGGAAAACAGGCCTCTGAGTGTGTCTGATGGGAGAGGGTGGATTTTCAAAACTGGGTGTTAATTTGGTCAGAAGAACGGGAGCCGAAGAACAGACTACAGTAGGGAAAATATTCCTGGTGATCTGGCACCCCAACAGGCAGGCAGCAGGGAAGGCATGTTCTTGCAGGGTGGGGTAGTGAGAGTGTTCAGGTCTTGTGCCAAGAGGGCAACATGGATCCCAGAGGACAGCCAGAAGCAGAGGTCTGTCCAGCCCTTACCATAGCTTTATGGCATAGTGACCCTAGGGCACTGGTTACTGGGCAGCCTCTAAGAATGTAACCATGGTAACAGGACAGAGTAGGGGAATTGGGGTAGAAAGAAGGAAGTGGTGGGGATTGATGGGTGAGCCACAATGAGTAGGAATTCATGTGCATCTCAGGATCCAGAGAAAACCTCTGAGGCCAGAATCTCAGACACTACTGGGTGAGCAGTCCCTCTCCAGCAACACTCTTAGCTGTCACACTACCTCCTTTCGGGGCTTACTGCCTTCAAGCCACACAGGCTCCAGAGGCAGCCTGCCCAAAATTAGTCCCAGCTACATCCTTTCCCTTCCACCATGTACATGGCCCTAGATTCCTGCTTTCATTAGGAAATCCTCCAGATCAAATGCAGTAACACATGAATGCACTTGGCACCTTAAAGCAATAACTAGCTACTAAGCTACCTCTCACCATCCTCCTCCATACTGTTCTTGAGATAATGGTAGAATATTCTCCCCTTGGGTTTCTCCCTGACCACCCTTCACTGCTATGGCCTCTACACCCACCTCCAACCCCTCCCTCCCTGCTTGGGGATGCACTGTTCTTGTTTAAGTCATGCTTCAATACCAGGCAAGGCTCCTTTGCCTTTGTGCCTCTGGTGGTTCTCCCAGGGCAGCCTCTCCTAGACTTTCACCTCAAGCTTCTGGCCATTAGAGGAGGGGGAGCCAAGAGATGAGCCATGCCCCCATCATCTCACAGCTCCAAAATGCCAGTGGGACCCACCTCTGTCCTTTGCACAAGTATCCACGAGGCAAATACTGGAATATATTTCCCCAAAGTAGGCACAACTCTGGTTCACACAGTCCCCTAACTGCATGCCATGCACTGCCCTCTCAGGAGCTGAATTCTCATGCCCTCCCCCCAAACATTTAACTCCATGAGGGGGCAACAGTGAAACCATGTACACATACACACCCCAACCCCGTTGCCCCCAGATGAGGACTCTGAGCGTCTGAAGGTGAACAACTTTGCATGGCTCTCAGGAAGCCAAGGATGAACCTCTGCCAGCCGTCAAGGCTCTGCTCATCTCCGCCTAGCCATTTCTTCTCTCTAATCCTGGACTCAGATATGGCTCTGTCTAAGGAAAGAAGAGTACTTTCCAAGAGGTATCCCATCATTCCCGCCACCCTCTATTTTATAGACGAGATTTTAAGACTAAGGGAGGCCAGGCAAGCTGACCACCACACACAGAAAAAAAGGGTTAGGACCCCATTTATAACCCAGACATTCTGAATTCACCCCAGCTCCTTCCCTGTCTCCAGGTACCTCCTGGGGAAGTGTCCAATTTTCCATACCACCGGAGGCCCTGAGTTGGCTCTGCTAAAGAAAGTGGCCTTGCTACTTCTCTGCAAACATGTTCCTTGAGGCAATGGATACAAGCCCCTTTCACAGAAAACCTCTCCATAGAGGAAGCCAGCCTCAGGGTCTGCTGCTGACCCTCAACAGTCACCCCAGAAAGAAGCCTCTAGGCAGCATCTGAGCCTACGGCCTCCCAGTCCCTGGGGGACACTGTCATGTTCTGCTCCTGCTAGTGTCCTGTCACACATAATTACCACTGGTTCCTGAGCTGCCAGTCCATACAGCCAAGAACCAACAGGCTCAGTGACGTATTCCATCTACCCAACATCCCCCCACACCCCCTGCCATGCTCTTGCAACAAAAATCCCAGTCTTCCTGCCAACCAGTAGGAGAGGCACTCCCATCGCTACTGAACCAAGGGCTCAGAGCTGGCAGTGCTATCATTGCCTTTTATCATCACAGCCTCAAAGCAAGGCCTTTGTTAGAGCAAACTGGTGCCAAAAGTTGGAACAATTTGTCTCATCTGCTGAGTCCCAAATAGAACCAAGCCCAGGAAACCCTTTTCTTAAAAAAAGAAAAAGCAAAACAAAACTGAATGTCTCAATCTCCCAACCAGATAAGGACCTACATGTTTTCAAAAAGAACTAAGTCAGAACCAAGTGTTTTTCAGGACAAAAACATGTGCTAAACAACTAAAATGTACCAGGCACCTTTGTGTTCGTTTTATTGTTTAATTAACCCAAACTCCTGTCAGAGAATCTCCATTTTACAGATGAGAAAACTGAGGCTTGGGGAAGTAAGAAACTTGCCTAACTATAAATGGTAAATTCAAGATTCAAATGTCCAGCACTGGGTAGAGCACAAAGCTAGCTTGTTAAATAGCAGGGTTCCGGTCCCTGGAGATATCCCCACCCACCCCACCCCACACTCACTCCACACCAGGCCTCTATATATTTTCATTTCCAAGAAAGAGCTCATACCAGCAGCGACTTCCTGCCCAGTTAAATAAAAACAGGCTCAAGGCTGTTTGCTTTAGCACAGACTTTGGTACCCTGGATCAGTATTTTAGAAATGACAGATTCCTACATTTCCAGGTCCCCCATCTGTCTAAGAAAATCAGGCTAGTTTGATATATAGTTCTTTCAAAAATTATGATTTGTGTTTGGGGTAATTCCTTCTGATTTGGAGACCAGGATTTCCTATGTGTCCCCAGGCACTCACAGCACTGGGTGGGTAAACACTAGGGACAAAGACTTTGAACTGTTCGTTATTGTAAAGTGCTGAGAATGGTCCAGCATGCTTAAACAATATCAGATGGCATGGGGGTACATGCCTGTAATCCCAGCACTTGGAGGCTGAGGTAGAAGGATCATGAGTTGGGAGGCCAGGCTGGACTACAGAGCAAGACCCTGTATCAAAAAACCAGACAAATCAAAACAAACAAACAAAAACCCCTAACACCCGAAAGCCAAGATTATAAAGATGAATGGATGGTGTGTGAACAGACGGATGGGTACGGTGGATAGATGGACAGATACACGTGTGGATGAGTGGGTAGATGGGTTGGTGCATGGATATGTGTTGGGTGAATGGATTTTAAATGCTCTTTTGGCCCCAAGACACAAAATTGACTTCAGAATAAAAATCTTCAATGAGTTGCATTCCTGGGGAAGCATTTGTAATTTCTATTTACCACTTAGAAGACAAAGGCTCCGTCATTCATTTTGATCCAGGTCAGTATATAACAAATTCATATCCAAGGCACCAGACCCTATGCAGCTACTTTTCTGAGTTTTAAACCAGGTAGCCTGTAAACACCCGCTAGAGCTGCCACTGTAGACATCCTGGAGGTGGGGGGTGAGGATGATGGCTGGCTCTTAGAGAATAGCTTTTCCTGCAGCATAAGAAATTCTGCAGCTACCAGGAGAACCAAAGTTGCAGCCAAGACTGCCAGCTGCTATTCTAAAGATCTCACTCCAAACTCATCATCTGCAACCAAACCTAGCCAGCATCGAAGAGAGATGAGGAAAATCCCATAGCACATGAAGGCCAGGCTAAGGGTGTGGGATCAGAGCAGGAGTCTAGGGTGCTGGCCTAGTGGAGTCCACAGCCCAATTTTCTGGCTGATCAAGAATGTGATTGGAGGGAGAGAGGATATAAAAGAGGCAGTGGGGAAGACAGTCTGGTCTCTCTGAGGGACTACTCTGAGGCACAGAGGCCAGGTTTAGAACAGGGGTAGAAAGGCCTCTGCAGACATACTAAAGCCAGGTCATTAGCCGATGCTCCTCCTTCAAGTTTCCAAATGTCTGACAGGCTGGGTGTGGGCAAGAAGAAACAAACCAACCAGCCCCATGGAGGTGCCCCCTCCCAGCAACAGTGTCTGAATAGTCCTCCACATTGTGTGCTACAGGGAATTTCCCAGGACAATGCCTGGCTAGTCACTACCCCCGCCCCTGCCCGTGGGTCTTCTGGGGCAGACCAGCCAGCCACACCCCCTATTGCAAAACAGAAAGTTATTTAGAGGGAAGGTACATATTCAGGAACAATCACCTGGCTCCAAGTGTGGACCATGTTCTAGTTACAGGCCATTCTCTGTAGATTTAGGGCAGCTCAAGGTATTGGGGAGAAATAGCCTTAAGGCAAGTCATCTGAACTCTGATCCCCAGGACCCAGATCAAGCAGAGGCCACAGAAAATGACTTTGGGGGAACAGAGCCCAACCTTGATCTCTGCTGAGGAGACAGACAATAAACATCCCTGTTTACAAACGCTCCCTAAGACTTGGTACATTTGATTCTCAAAATGATCTCTTTGGCCCTTTTATGGATGAGAAAACCAAGGACCAGAAGAGGTAGAAAGGGACAGAACTATTATTCAAATCCAGGAGCTCAGGCTCATGTCCTGTGCTTTTAGAAGCCATTTGGGGAGATGGATATGGTTCGAATCATAATCACAAGGCTTGATATGTACATGTGCTGGCCTTTACTTTCCTCATCTGTAAGAGGGGAACATACTAGTATTAAGGTGAACTATATGAAACTGTTGTCTGCATAAGTCATAAATTATAAAACATTGCCAATCTCACACAGCTCAACAAAATGCTTACCAATGAGGTAGTCAACTTGGTCTCTGGTAGAGAAGGGACCTAAGAAATAGTCCTGCTTCAATCTATTACCTGTTCCACCTGTGAATCATGCTATAAACCTCAGCACAAGGTGACATGTTCTTGTATCTCCAGAGATAGGTGACTGACTCCAGGGCAGTCTCACCTGAGGGTATAGGTGGTACAGTCAAGTAGTAGTATTGGTCTGTATCAGAGGTCTCTGATTAGAACCTAAGGCTCAGTCTGTGGTCAGAGAGACTGCCATTCTCCTGCTCGCCCATGAACATCAGGTCTGGCACTTGGCACCTCCATCCCTACATCTGGCGAACTAAGTGTCCCTGACTGAGTCACATTTACCCTCCCCACAACCATACATTCATACCTTTCAGGACAGTGCCCAGACAGCTGGCAGTTCAACTCCAAAGACCATACCTCTATGCAGGAAATCTCAGATTCAAAAGGGACTGGCCTAGCTGAGGAAGGACAGTCTATATGCCCAATGGTCCAGTGTCCCTCCTCCTGTCTACCTGCCAGGAGGCCTGTGGAGGCAGAGATAACCCATCCACTAAAGTTCCCAGCACTGTCCATCTCAGATGTTCAAAGGATGCTCAGTTCTGATGGTTCATGGACTCTGCTCAAAGGTCTTGATTTCCTAGAAGGCAGCTCTGGTAACCACTACACACACCACCAAGGCCTCTGGGTGTTGGGTCTCTTAATTTCTGCACTGCTCTCAGAAGCACCATCTTAGAAAACCTGTTTTTTTTTTTTTTTAATCTGGTGGTCCCACCTCACCTGATGGGCTCCACCATTGGAAGAACTGTGGAGCATGTCATCTTGTACTAAGGGTTATGAGGTGATTCATGGGTGCATGGTAAAAGATAAAATCAGGACTGCTTCTTAGTTGACCCCAGCTGTGGGGGACACACCTCCATACTTAAGTTTCTGCCCTTCTTGCAACCTCCCTAATCTGTCTAGTCCATCCTTTATCACCACCTCCTGGACCACTCAATCTCTGCAGAGCCTCCAAAGCATTCTGGCACTAGGAAAATAGTGCCTCATGCTGTGATCACTATGTACGTGCATGCGGCACTCATATTTGCATTCCCCCATCTCCCTACTCAGGGCACAAGAAATAGGTCCTGTCAAAAAGTCTAACAGAACTTCTCCTGTGCCTTTTCCAGCACCCACTGTCCCCACCTCTGCCTTATTTTTCCATAGCGTACACACAGATACCCTGGATACCAGAATTGCTTATTAGTTTATTGCCATCTCCCTCTCTAGAATGTGGGCTTCATGAGGGCAGGGACTTCCCATTTTGCTTGCTATAGCATTCTGCAATCTAGAACAGGGCCAGGTACAAGACCCATAATCAATCAGTAGTTGTTCTGGGAATGTGTGATTTTCTATCCACACTTAACCCCTGTGAATTACCATCATCTTCTGAGAAGGAAACTGAGGCTCAAAGAGAATGATTTGTTCCTGGCACTCCGCTAAGACACAGCTGAAACCTGAATGCAGGCCTCCTGCCTCCAAAGCTTGGGCTCTTTCTGCTCCCTACCTGTGCTCTCTTATGCCTGTCACAGCATCCAGCACAGAGTTGCTTTACACATACTCGTAACTTATGATAATCATCTTTTGAAATCCCAGAAGAGGGGCTGTGCACTCAGTCCCTACTCGCCTGGGGCCAGAGCCTAGGCCTCCCTGGGAGGCAGAAGTTGGCCAGGAGATGGATGGCCTGGCCCAAGCCCATAGCATCCCAAATGCAAGGTCAGAGGTTCCTGGGGCTTACCATTGACTCACTGATGAGCAGCAGCAGGAGGGCCTCTTCTATGTTATCCTTTGGGCAGTAGAGGCTAGAAAACACAAACAGCAGCCCTGGCTTTAACCCAGCCTGCACCAATGGCACCTCTGGCCCCCTGTGCGCCCTTCTGCCCCAAGCCAGCACCAGCCTGGTAAAGTGACCCTCTCCTGCATAATTCACAGGCACTGATACCACATGCAGCTCTTAAATGGGCCCCTGAGTTTTGGAGTTGAAAGGGTTGCAGGTGTTCCTGGGGAGGAAACGACCTGTCTAGCTCCCATCCAGCCCCCAGCACTGCCTGAAGTGTAGAGAAAGGCCTGAAGTGTGGGAGAATGAAAAAGAAGCTCTGCAGGCAGCTGCAGCCCCCACATTCAACTATGGGTAAGACCATCCAGAAGCCAGGTAACCTCTAAGTAACACATGTAGCCTCTGGGTGCCTTGCAGTATTCTCCATCAATCCAACTGACCTGCCTTTCCTAGGTTCTAAAGCATGTGCCTGGCACTGTGCAGGGTGGAGCAAGGAGCTGCCAGCAGGGCAGCAGGACAGGTGGAACTCACTTGTCCCCTTCATAGAGGTGAGGTTTCCGCAGGGTCTGTGTGATGAAGGAATTCTCCTCCTTGCTCATGAACTCAGGCAGAGGGTGGGACAGGGGGCTCCAGTAGCACTCCTCACTCAGCGAGTGCAGCAGCACCCCCGCCAGGTGCTTGGCCGCCATCTGGCAGAGAGTGAGGAACTTAGATAGGACACACGTCAGGCTCTCCCCTAGCTCACATAGGTGGCTCTCCACACACCAGCAGGGCAACATGCCAGCTTCACAGTGCACTGCCTCTCCTGGAGGCCCCCACAATTCCACTTTCAAAGGGCCCCCTCACTTCTCTCCATCCCTCCGTCACTGAAGCTCCCCATCCCTCCTGTTGGCCTTCAATACAGATTCCATCTTTTCTCTTCTCTCCTCTCCTGGACAGGAGGTGCATTTCCTTTTCCTCATGACCCCAGAGAGCCCAGTACAACTGAGAACCCACAGGCCCTTCCAGAGGTGGAAAGGCCAAGAGCTCACAGGCACAGGCAACTCTCTCCACCACATGCCTGCTTATAGATTCTGATAGCTGACCAAAAACTCTAGTGTGAAAAGCAGCTGTGTGGTCTGGACTTTGGAGGAACTAAGGCCTAAGAAGGCAGGCCTGAGTTGAGGCAAGAAAGCAGTCAATGGCATTGTTAGGATCATAAACAAATCCCTGAGAATGAGCAGTCACACTTTGCTACGACAGTGGTGCTCATGGAAGGGAAGGTGGTAGATTTCAACTCTGATCTGATGCTAGGGGCTATCTGCAGTGCTGTGGTGAGAACAATGCCAACAGGAGCTTCCCAGGCTCCTGGGGAAAGAATGCTGGGATTAATTAACACTGTCTAACAAGAGTTAGGGGAGGGTAAGTGCAGAGATGTGACACACTATCATCTCTGTTTTGGGGGCTGCCTGTTAGGACTTCTGCTGTCTACCACCAAAACTGATGCCCAAATAAACCAGTCGGAGTCAGCAGGCACATTACCACTTTGAAATTCTGCGTTGCTTTGGTCTCCACAGTCCGCAGAACTTCTCGGAGCTCCCTCATGCCTTTCACAATGTTCCTGGAGCAGGGGACAGAAGAAGCAGGGTCATTACCAGTATAGCTCCACTGACACCCACAGCAAGACTGCTGGCTGACACGAAGAGCAGCCTGTCTGTGTGAGTTTTCTTGGAACAGCTTCAATCATTGGAATGAAAAGCCAGAGTTGTAACTCCAGGACCTTGGAGGTCCCTTCTCTTCCAAATCCTCCAGCCACTCAAGCTTCCAGTTTACCACCAAAAGGGTACTGAGGCTGAGAATTGCAAACAGGAAGTCACCTAGACCCAGTGTACTGGGTGGTGTCAGACCTTTTGACACAATTCTCCATCTTCACCTGCTGTACCCAGACCATGCAGGAATCCATCCCTACCTCTTGGTCTCTATCACTAAGCCCCAGGTCAGCACCTGTTTCATCTTGGGCCCAATGAACATACCAGGCAATCCCACTCCCTCTGATCAGCCCTTTGTGCCTTGACATAATTTCCAGGGTTGCTACAGTATGACCAATAGTGTGAAAAACACATCTCACATTGTAACCCAGTGTATACTTATGATTTCCTTACAAAAAACCAGAGGTTTCTTGACATAATACCTATTTCCACTATGTGTACTCACCTCTGGCACTTTCCATTTTACTTTTCCTCCTCCTCTGCTTTTTTAAAATGCTGGCTGCTGCACACTAAGTCCATCTTGCAGCCCACTGATGGATTGTATTCTGCAGTTTGAAAAACAGCTCCCACTGCCTCTGGAGGTATCTAGCTCACAGGCAGAGACCAACTGGATCCTCCCCAGGTCATCCTCTTTGAAGGCCCCTTGGAGCTAAGAATCCATAAAGGCCCGCAGCACAGCCTACTGGGGCAAGTCCTTTCTGGAAGACCCTAGTTCCTGATGTCAAATCTTGGGGATGGACTTCTCCACTGCCTTCCACAGCCTTTCCCCCATCATCCAAAAAACAGTTCAAAGTTGGGCGCTGGCAACTCACACCTGTACTCCTAGTTACTCAGGAGGCAGAGATCAGGAGGATCATGGTTCAAAGCTAGCCAAGGCAAATAGCTCATGAGACCCTATCTCAAAAAAATCCATCACAAAGAAGGGCTGGTGGAGTGGCTCAAGGTGAGTTCAAACCCCAGTACTGCAAAAAACAAACAAAACCAGTTCCAGCATCACTACTTCCTCCATGAAGCCCTCACAGACCTCTTCTCATGCTGGCCCTTTTCCATGGACAGTGCTGACTTGGGCACTCTGTGGTCTCCAGAGCAGGGCTCATGTCTCACATGTTCCTGAAGCTCAGCCCATCCCAGCTCCTGCTCAGGCTTTATGTGAGGATGACCCTGATCACCCACTCAAGGGGTTCCCTGGATCACACAAAATGGAGAAAAGGAAAAACCACAGAGGATGACCAGCCAAAGATAGCAGCCAGGAGCCCCTCTTCACCTCTCTCAGGTTCCTGGGAGCCTTATAAGGACAAGTTTGCAGACCACCCTTTACCTTCAGGGAAGCTCTGACTTCAGACAAGAAAGCTGAAAATGTATAAACTGTCAACATTCTGTTTTTAAGGCTGAGAATGAAGACCCCTGGGGTAGAACCAAAGTCACAGCCTTCCCTAGCCTACCTAGTACTGTGAAGAACCAGGAGTGGTACACAGGACAAGGAACCTCAGCCTCTTTTAGAACAGTTCAAGTCCAAGTGCTGCTACTACTGGCATGTGGTTCAGCAAAGCAGGCTCACCTCCACGGGCCACAGTCTCATCTGCAAAATGAGGACTTCCTCTTAGCTCATACCATGTTCACCATTCTTACCACTAGACAGACATCGCTAGTATTATTGTTTATGTAATACTTCCATTTATACCTTCTTTTTACTTCAGTAGATATCTCACCTTAATAAAAAAGTACCTGAAATTGTGGATGATGTGATGGTTATCAGTTTTTGCCAAGAGATATTAAATGCAGAAGTATTTGTAAAAAGTTAGTGTGTTTATCACTTAAAACTACCTTTGTGTCAGTAGGGAAGCAATGGCGTAGGCCAGAGTTTCTCAAAGTGTGATCTCTGGACCAGCAGTATCTACATCCCAGAAATTTGTTGGAAATGCAAAATTCTGAGCACACACATGCACACTCTCTCTCTCTCCCAATCTTCTCAACTGGAAACTCAGGTGGGGTCCAGCAATTTTGTCAAGTCTCCAGGGATTTCCAATGGACACTCAAGCTTGAGAACTACTGGCTTAGAGGATCCCCAGACTAGTTCTCCTCATCTACAAAGCCAGATTTCAGAAAGGGACAATCTGACACAGAAATCTCAGCTTGAATGTGAGACGGCCTCTCTAAGTCCTACGATTCCTCTTTTCCTCATAGAACTGCCAGGAAGGTGACAGATGCAAAACTCAACACACCCAGGTAGGTGGTACAGGCTTATTAAATTTTTTTTTTTCTCCTTCTAACTTGGATCTTAAAGATCATATTACTAATGCTTTAACTTACATTATTTTGCATGGAAACTCAGGAACTAACGACTGGGAAAGAGGACAGAAGTACCCGAGGAGTTCCTCCAGCTTTGGGTCCCTGGCTCTACAAGGGAGATAGAACAAAATTTCCAGGGCTGGTAGAGTAGCTCAGGTAGTAGAGTACCTGCCTAGTAAGTATGAGGCCCTGAGTTCAAGCCCCAGTACCACCAAAAAAAAAAAAAAAAAAAAAGAATTTTCTGATAGATGGACATGGGGTCCCCACAAACCTAAGAAGGAAAAGTCTCCTGTAGAGATCCTTGAGACCATTGAAGCCTCTCCTCAAAAAAGGACCCGGAGCTGAACAGTAAGCCACGGCCAGGCCCAGTCAACTCAGGGTTTAACCAGGTACCAGCTATGACTAGGACAAAGAATAAAGACATAGATGCATGAGCTCTGAGAAAAAGAAAGGAAATGGCTGGCCCAGGGAACTCAAGAGAGTTCAGCCTGGCAGAGCAAAACAGCCTCAGGCTCATGCAGGCTGGCCCCTGGAGTTGCCCAGGACCCTGTGGCCCAGAGGAGGCCAGCAACTCCAGGGACCTTGGGTGATTTTCCACTCTGCGGTCTACCTTCCAGCCTCCTCCCTGGCAGTCTGGCCCAGGCTGCTATGAAGAGGCAGGAGCCAAGAGTAACTGTGGACTCTTCTTCCCACTCCACTACAAGGACTATCTTCTCTTTGCTGCTTCCATATGACCTCAGCCTTTAGTCTTCATGTCAGCATGACTCCTGAACCATTTCCTGGGGGCTGGAGAGGAGTGCTGACTCCCACGGCCCAGCCACCCCCAGTATGCATACAAGTAAGGAACTGGGCTGCATTCTGTGTCCCAAAGGTTGTGTCTTTTTACTATTTTCAAATCTATAAGGGATTTTGGCATCTAAATAAGCTCCCAGAAATTCTTCAGCAAAGCAAATCATCACCCTCAGGCAAGTTTTGAGTAAATCCCAATTTTTTATTGAAGGAAAACCCACACGGTGGTTCTAATAGCCAGGGATGATTTGAGGTCCCAGCCTCTGCCGCCCTGTTCTACCATGTTGGGGATACTCCTCTGCCTTGGCTCATCCCTCTGAGAAATGAGAGACTAGATGGGGCGTCTCAAGCATCCCACATGGCTGCAGCCTGAGCAACCTAGTTCAGATCTAAAGCTGCCTGTGACAGGTGGAGCTGGGGCTTTTCCGAGGCAATTCTGGATGCCCTGTGAGAAGCCAACTTGAAAGATCTCTTTGTTCCAGTCTCTCCTTCTGACCTTTCTGAGCCAAGCTGCCCACTTTTAACAATATCCAAACAGGGCCTCAAACAAACCCTGGCCCAGAAACAAGCTGTGTGGGGAGAAGCCAGGAAGCCGTTTATTCCAACTAAAGTAAAGCCCAATTGGCCAGGAAAAGAGAGAGAGGTGTGGTGATACGTCAAGGACAATGGGTCAGCTTAGGGAGGCATCCAGGTGGGATATGCGAGGGTGGACAAGCCCTGAGTCCCCTCCCTGTGTAGGGGTGCACATTTTTCAAAGCCCTTCCTTCACTCACTGTGTTTGGTCTTCACAGTCTCTGATGAGGAGGGTGAGGCCAGCAGGCTCCATCATCCCAGTAGGTAGAAGCACAATGCACGGTGCACATAAGGTACTCAAGAAATCATCACTGAATAAATGAATCTTCCTTTTCCAATGGGGGAAGTAAAGCCTGGAGAGTGCCTGCCTTTCAAGCCATCATTTGCCCAAAGGCAGCAGTGGACTTACAGAGGGCACCAAGGGCTCGTGTTTTACTCCCTTTTAACCCTGAGACACCCTGAGGAAAACAACACCTGTCTTCCTACCTACACACTTACACTTTCCTCTCCTGGCCATTTGAACTCCAAAACTGTGACTCAATTTACCAACTGCATACCAACTGTCTAGTCATCAGCCCTATTCGTAACAGTCAGTCAATAAATACCAGTAAATTAAAAAGACTGACCGAATGACTACCTTACCTATGGCCTTACACATAAGGAGTTCAGAGTCTGTTAAACTAGCCACACTCCTGATTTCAACAGGGACTAGCCAAGTTTTTGCACATAAGTGTTTGATGAATTTTTTTTAATAGGGGTGGTTTGATTTGAATATTAGAGAATGAGAAACTGCATGAAGTTGATTGCTGAATGGAACCTGATCAGACACTGGTGCACATGACCCTAACCAGAAGTCCCCATTTCAGAGCTGGCACTGTGCATGAGAGACTTCCAGTCAAGGACCCAGATGGGCACAGTCAGTTGGCAGATACCACTAGCTGGAGGGCTGAATCAGCAGACAAGTTTAGGTGAAGTTCAATGCTATCAAGCTGGCCACTTCTGCCACAGACCCAAATCATCTGCTTCAAAAACTAAAACTCTCCTCTTCAGCCCTAGCCCCAGAGGATGGTGGAGCACCAGGGTCAGAGAATGTCCATGACTAAGATGTCCAGGCAATGCACTCTTTCCTTTTCAGTGAGATGGGGGAAATGAATGAGGCACAAGGTAGAGCCAGGTGCAAACAATAATAAGTGCTGTGCCTTAAGAGGAGGGCTGGAATGGTACTTGAAGGTCTTCTCCCCATGCCCCCAAACTCAATGCAAAGTTTGAGGCCCTCAGTCCCACTGCTGGATGATTCTGATCCTTGACTGCCCTCCCCTCTTCAGAGCCATTTGTGTCTTGTGCTCTACAAGCTATGTAGATACCCATGGCTGCTGAAAACAATACAAAAATCACTGCTAATTTAACACATGGGATCATACTGAACAGCAGGCTGTGCTTTTTCCCATCCAAATACTAACCAGGCCTCACCCTGGTTAATGTCTGAGACCAGACGCTAACCATTCAGGGTGGCATTATGGCCATAGACCAGGCTGGGCTTTCAAAGGTGACTTGTGCTTTCAGACACACACACACGCACACACGGAGAGCACCGGCACAGGACTGAACAACTTGCCCAGCCCTGGGGAACTCCCTTAGAAAATACACTCCCTTCTCTGTTGTTTGGCTTGAGTACAGTGAGCACACATTGTTTTTGTTATTAAAACAATTCTTTTTAAAGAACAAGCATAAAACATACAGCTCATCTGGTCCAATGCACAAGGCCCAAGCTCACCCCAACCCTGAAGAGAGAATGGGTTCTGCCAGCTCTCACAAGAAGGGGAAAACCAATCCCAATGGAAATGGCTCTTGCCCATGATGCGTGAAGGAGCAGTCGTTCATGCTCCTGTTCTCAGCAAATGCCCAAGCACTCTGTTCTGGTGAGGTCTGAGCAGTTGACAATGACAACTAGCTTCCCTACTCCCACCCCAGCCCCCTGTTACCTCACCCCTGGAGCTGCTTCATGCAGAACAAAGATACTTTCTGAACATCCCATACAGCCAGGACTCTGGGCCCAACTGCCAGTCCCACCACTTAACTGAGTCAGAAAGGGGCCCCCTCCTGGTGGCCCAGCAGCCACAAAACTGCCTGGGGCAAAGCTCCAACTAGAATCCATGGCTGCCCTCTAGTGGCAGTGAGAGGAAGTGAAGGCCACCAGGCTTCCCAGTCCCCTCCCTTTGCAAGAAGGCCTCTCAATTCCTGACAGCCCTTTCAGGCCAATGCTTTCCAATCTAGCTCAATTAGGAAAACTACCATCAACACAGAGAAAGGAGCAAGAGTCTCTGTAGGAATTAGCTGCTTGATCAACAGCCATGGGAAAAGTTAATGTCCCTCAGACAAACTAAATGAGGGTGATGGCCTCAGGCTTAGCCAGCATGAGAGACCGAGGCTGCCCTGAAGCTCAGAAAAAGAGGGAAATTGTATTGGGGTCCAGCCAATGCCACCCACTGTGCACAATGGACAACACCATACTTTTCAAATTATGCAAAAGTGAGAGGGACAAGGCTGATCAGGCACTACTTGTGGCCTTTTCTTCCCACCCTATTCTCAGCAGGGGCTCCTCCAGGCACAACCCCCATCCCCACTAGTGGATCCTGGGCCCACTCCAAGTCCATGGAGAAATAAGCTGAGGCTCCATCTCCCTTTCCTTTGGTCCTAAAGAACCTCCTGACACTGAGCAGCATGGTAGCCTGGCTCCACCTGACCTGGCCCTATCTCTTTAGCTGCCTTCAGGCTCTGTCCTATTCCAAACAGCACCTCACCTCCCTGCCTTGTCTCCTGCACTGAGCCCCAACTAACTGTCTTCCTTTACCCCCCACGCCACACCCCCAGGATATATCCTATTCACAAATTCAACCCCATAGTGAGGTGGGGGCTGGGTGAACAGTGGGCATTGGGGAGGCTGTCTGGGAAATAAACTGGCAGGCTGTTCTCTGGCTTCCTCCTCTAGGCTGGGAAGCTCTGCAAACCAGGGGTGGGGCTTTCTGTCACCTTCCCAAACACCCCCAACAGCCAGAAGGGCAGGGGTGCACTGGACTTTCCAGAACTGCTGTGGAGGTGTCAAGACTCTATCTAGGTCTCACTCTACCCTTGAAGTTCTGCTTCTAGCACCTTAAGCTTAGACAGTCAGTCTCAGCTGGGAACTGTTCTCCTCTCCACCACATTCATTAGTGTCTGGAACATTTTTGGTGGCCATACTTGGATGTGGGGTGCTAGTGGCACCTGGTGGATGAAGGCCAGAGATGTTGATAAAAGCTACAATGGTTTGATCAGGCTCAAAATACCAATAGTGTTGAGGTTGAGAGGCCCTGGGCTAAGGAGAGTTCATGTTATTTTTTAACTTCCTAATGACAACAAATGAGGGCTGGCAGAGTGGCCTGAGTGGTAGAGCACCTGCTTAGCAAGTGTGAGGCCCTGAGTTCAAATCCCAGTGTTGCTAAAAAAAAAAAAGCATATTCTAATAACAACAAATGTTGGAATGTTGATTCCCCTAGAAAGGTAAGCACCTGGCTCTCTGGTTTTGCCAACTACTAGCCGGTGACCTTGGGCAAGTTATTTCCCCCCACTTTTCCTCAGTAAAATAAGAGTGTATCAGTTCCTGCTTCACAGGATTACACAGTCATTACTTTCTGCCTGGCATTCAGTGGTTATTATGAGGTTCAAAGAAATTATTTACAGCCCAGCCAGGTCCAGAGCACTGCAACCCCTGCTTAAAGTATCTCTGTCATATTTCAGAGCTACCTCTGGGCTGGATAGGGCCACAGAAAACAGACTGAGGGACTGAGTAACTGCCACGTTTCCTAAGGACTGCTGCTCACATCCAATGACTTTAAATGTTTGAGCTGTTTACTTGGAAAGAAATGATGATTAATTTCCATTCCTCTTTATGTGCTGTGGTTGGAGTGTATGGGGTGGAGCCAGAATCTTGGCTTTAAGGACTGATATTTGTGCTTTAGGAGGAAAAATGATGAAGGGAGGGAAGCTAAAAGAACAGAAAAGCAACTGAAATTACTTGGACTTTCCTAGAAGATGATGGGTAGTTAATGCCTCTACCCGTCGCTGGCACCCTGAGCATGCACACATGCAGATTCTTGATCCTCCCCCACAGTCTGAGTATACAGAATGAGGATGGGGGAAAGACAGGATGCTGGGGGAAGGGGACACCTGCAGGCAAAGGAGCCATCCTCTGAGAACAGTAACTTAAGGCTACAGAAGGGCAAAAGGAGCCTTGAGTTGGTACTCTGAGGATCCACTGAGAGGCCCCAACCAACACCAGGGCCCTGTCCTATCACACCCCTCAAGTTGGTCAAGCCACACCCAAACTATTGGAATGGAGCCAGGCACCGGTGGCTCACGTCTATAATCCTAGCTACTTGGGAGGCTGAGATCAGGAGGATCTAGTCTGAGCAAAAAGTTCATGAGATCCCATCTCTAAAATAACCAGAACAAAATGGACTGGAGGTGTGGCTCAAGTGGTAGAGCACCTACTTTGCAAGCACACAACCCTGAGTTCAAAGTCCCACCAAAAAAAAATCCCCAAAATATTGGAAAGGGATTGGGTTTCAAGGCCATGCAGACCTGTAGCTGGAATCCCAGTGGGTGGGCTTGTGCTAGTGATGCAACCTTTTCAAACTCCCATCCCTCATGAGTGAAGTGGGGCCACATGACCTTCTTCATAGAGTGCTATGCACCAGACACACATTCCAACCTGGCACTCAGCAGATGCCTGATAACCACACCTCTCACTCTCTTCTCTCCTTCTCTCCTGGCTGTCCTTACCCTCACTACCCCTGCAGAAAATGTAGTATGGGCACCTCATGGAGGAGTTAACAACAGCACCTCCCTGGGCTAAGTTCCATTCCTTTCCTCTCACTGACCCCTCACGGCCCCTGAGATGCCAGACAAATAGAAGACAAGCAGAAGCACCATCTCAGAGAAGAGGGAGCAGAGATATAGGGGTGGAGGAGGAACTTGCTCAGAGTCACAGAGCAATCTCCAACGCCCAGGTTCCACCTGACTTCCTCCAGTTGGTGAGGGCACCCACCTGACTTTATCACATCAGACGCTGGACCACAGCACCTGCCAAGTACGAACATACTTGGGAAAACCTGTGCTAAGCTGTGTGTACCTCAGGGTGGAGCAGGGTCTTAGTAAGGGGACCTCTGCTGTGGAAGGTGCATAATCCAGGCTCTGCCCGAGACAAGTCACTTTTGTTCTTTGTGTCTCAGTTTTCTCATCTGCAAAGCAGAGAGGCTAACTATGATACCTACCTCAGATGACTGTTGGAAGGACTAAAACATACAAGCAAGGTACTTTAACAAGTGCCTGGTGCAAATTTAGCATGTAATAAGTGGTAGGAATTATTATAAGAAGTATTATGAATGAGCATTGACATTAGAACTGTCCCCACTCCACAAAGTCTACTCTGCAGGGCTCCCATATAGAAGACCCCTCTACCCTTTGTCCCCACAAGGGTCCTCGGGAGGGACCCAGTGCAGAGATCAGCACTTTCTGTAAAGTGCAAAAACAGACAGCAAATGTAGGTTTTGCCATAAGATCTCTGCAGTGGGACAATCTGTGAATGAATGGGTGTGGCTGTTCTAAGTAAAGCTTATTTATAGAAACAGGCTGCAGCCAACCTGCTGTGCAGGTTCACAATGGGCTTCATAAGGGGCTGAATAGCCTTAGAGGAAAGACTCCTGCCCTTCCTCCAAACTTCTGATGCAGGGCGCTCTTGTTCCCCAGACTCCCCACGGGGGGGGGGCTTACTATTGTGAATGAAGGAGTCCCCCAGGGGAGGGGCTCCAGGGAGCAGCATGGGGCACAACAAGGCCAGGTCAACCCAGCTACAGCTGCCTGGGAAGTAAAAACAGGAACAAGTCTGCTAAGCCACCATCTCTGAAACTGAAGCTCAGCAACCAAAAAAGCAGATGTGGAGGTGGGTGCAGGCAGTTCCATCCCTGGGACTAAGCTGCTTCAGCTACCTGGGCCTCCAAAATCTCCATGTTCATCCCAAAGGGGACACTAACACTCTCAGGCCTAGTAGTTGAGAAATTAAAAAAAGAAAGCCAGGCGTGGTGGTGCACACCTGTAATTCCAGCTATTTGGGAGATGGAGGCAAGAGTATCTCAGAATTCAGTCCGGCCAAAAGTCCAAGACCCTATCTCAAAATAAATAAATAAATAGAAACAAAAGAGCTGGGGGTGTGAATCAAGCAACAGGGCACTTGCTTAGCACATGTCAGGCTCTGGGTTTAATCCCCAGTACTAACAAAACAAAACAAAAGAATCCAAAAAAACGAAGACGCGAAGTTCATGTCTGGGCCAGCAGTCTGTCCAGCATAAACAGCACGAAAAGTAATATAAACAATCTTGGCTTTGATATTCCAAGCAGCTGCAATACATCAGGTACTCTGGTAGGTGCTCATTTGTGGCTTGATCCCCACTGTGCACAGAGGCAGGCATGGTCCTCTCCCATTTCATTTCACAGTTGAGGGAAACAGAGGTTTGAGGTCAAGGGACTTGTACACAGGCTCTGGCAGCAGAGTGGGGAACTGTGCCCAGGGGTGGCTCCAGATCTGCGCTTCCCACCCTCCTCCTCTACCAGGCATCAGGAGAGTAGAGAGGCACAGCTTGTAGACTGGGACCCTTCCCCTCTGTAACCATTTAGAAGACAGGGACTCAGGCATCGCCCTTGTCCCTACACTGAGTATAAAGTAGAGAGAGAAAAAGAGAGATGAAGAGGGCACAGGCCTCCCCAAGGCTCAGGCCACCTGCCTGCCTATAGCCATCTCAGCCACCTCTGCTTCCCAGGAGTGGCCTCACTGAGGTGTGCTGCAAATTCTGGGAAGTGACTCTACATCCTTCTCTTCTGGGCAGTTGAGAACTTGAGCTCAGAGGCTACTGACAGATGCATCTCTGGTGGGATGGGCTGCCAAGATGGACAGTGATGCTCACTGGATGAAAACGCCAACGCTGGTGTTTCAATCAGACTGCTATGCTGAAGGCCCAGGGTATTGGAACACCCATCCACCAAGAGATAACCCCAGTCAAGGACTCTAGATCAATCAGAGTCTGGAAAACCTCACAGCCTTTGTCTTCTCCTGGAGACCTACCAACCTCCTTCAAGCTCTTCAGGGTCCTATGCTAGAGTCAGATGTTTTCAACTCATTGTTTCCTCTTCTGCAGATCCCACCATCCTCTGCCTTTGCCTACCTCCTGTGCCCTCCCTGATTCCTATGAGGCTCCACCCAGGGCCCAACTCAAGCCTTATTTTCCCAGCCACAGGCCTGTGAATATGTCTATGTTCAGCCCCCACACCTAGTAGCAACTTCCTAGAGAACAGAGATGAACAGGAACATGAAAGAGCTCACAGTCAAGCCCTGGGAAGAAACAGCAGGTTACAGCAGCATAAATTTTAGGATAGTATTTTGTTATTAAAAAAAAAAAAAGAAAAGAATACATCTGCATATCTGATGCCAAAATGTTAACAGTGACTATCCAGAGCAGAGAGGGCCAGCAAATCTCTGTTAAGGGCCAGAGAAAAGCTGAAGGCTGAGTTGATCACTATTGGCCAATGATTTAATACACCATGAGTACACAATGGAGCCTCCATAAAAAACCCAGCAGCACTGGGTATGGAGAGCTTCCGGGTTGCAGGACACATGCCCAGGACTAGGATATGGAGACACCACACCCCTTCCTTGACATCTTGCCCTGTGCATCTCTTCCACCCAGCTGTTTCTGAGCTGCAGCATTTTATGAGAATCTACTAACCTAGAAAGCAAACTGTGCTCCTGGGTCTGGGTGCTGCTCTAGGAAATTACTAAACCTGAGAAGTTGTGAGAACCTCGGATTTGCTGCCAAGGTTGGACAGAAGGTGTCTGTAACCTGGGGACCTGTTGTTTGCAACTGATATCTGAAGTAGAGGTAAGGGGACAGTCTTGAGTATTGAGCCCATGAGACCCAGGCTAATATTAGTTGGTGTCAAGACTGACACTAACTGGTCAATCCCCAGCTGGTGCTGGAGAACTGGTGGTAGGTAAGAAAAACCCACCTTCAGTCACCGGAGTGGTCTATGTTGAGAATATAGATCAGAAGAAAAAAAGTTTGTTTGTTTCTGACCAAACAGATAACCATGTGCAAGAATCATCTATTCAAAAAACAGGTCAGATGAAAAGAATAAAGTAAAATTTAACAGAATGAATCACATCAAAATTAACCCGGGCTTTACCTCCAAGCCATCAGTGAGAAGGAAGCTGTGTGATCCTGAGGCCTTGGGCCATGCCTCTTTAAGGAGGAGGTTACCTGCCTGATCCGACCATCTCAGGGTTGGGATGCTGAGTGACGTGAGGTGAGGCATGTGACAAGCCTCCCACCCATGGGACAGGCTGTACTTGAGTCCCCTCCTCTTGCTGGTGGCATCCTCCAGCCCCAGTCCACAGTGTCTCAGGCAGAAGATTGTAATGACACAGAGGAAGGAGCTGAGGAAGCCCCAAATCTTTGCTGCAGAGACAGCCAGGACTCCCAGCCCTGCCTAGATAGAGGT
This sequence comes from Castor canadensis, assembly GCF_047511655.1. Taxonomy (NCBI): domain Eukaryota; kingdom Metazoa; phylum Chordata; class Mammalia; order Rodentia; family Castoridae; genus Castor; species Castor canadensis. The sequence continues at coordinate 40,458,630 of NC_133397.1, read as the reverse complement.
GATACCAGCAGGCAGAGCTGTATCTGAGCCATGAGTGCCTGCCTTAGTGCCCTCCTAATTCTGTAGCTTTTCCCCCCCTTGCCACTACTGCCCAACTCACACCATGAACCACCACTTCTGGCCGGGAGTTCAACACCAGCCACTATGCCACTACTCACAGAAGCAAGTGACAAAGGCAGGCATCCCAGGGGCCTGCACAGGTAAGCAAGCTTCCTGCTTCCTCATCATCCTTCTCTTCACACCTCACCATCCCTTCCAAGCTGCAACAGTGTGACTCAGCCTTCCCCTTTGACTTTTGGGGAACCTGAGGCTCAGAAGCAAAATGGCTTTGCACACACCTCAATGGTAATGACCACCAGCAGGCAGCACCTACAGCCAGCTCCCTGCCCTTGCGCTCTTGGCTTCACATTTCAGCCCCTACCCCTCCTCAAGCTCCCACAAACCCCTCTGAAGAGAGCCGTTCCTGCTGTCTCCTAGACAGCTCCTCCCGTGACTGCACAGGCTTTATTGCTTCAGCAGCTCCTGAAGGAACTTGGCCCTCTGACAAGATGTGACACAAGCCAGCCCCACGTGACCCAGAAAGGAATGTCCAGGTCCAGCCCAGATGCCAGCCACCTACCCCTTCTTCAGGTTCTTCACATAAGCACTCTGGAGAGCCGCTTCCAGGAAGTAGGAGAGCTCATAGTCAGCGGGGGGAGAGCCTTTCAGGTGCCTTGACGTGTTGTTATTTGTGGTCTGGGAAGGCAACAGAGAGGGAGAGCCACTGTCTCAGAGCTGGGGCTTGGAGTGAGTCAACCCAGCTGAACTGGGTTGTGGCCCCCACCACCACCCCAGTACCCGCCACCTCACAGGCATGTTCAGGTAAAAATCAACCTAGCTCATTTTAATTTAAACCTTGTGGAAGCCCACAAGCCCTTGCCTCACAGGATTTATTCAACAGTCACAGAGCCTTAAGTTCATGAACCTATTTCATTTTGAGAGCAACCCTTTCAGGTGGCACTCCTAGCATTCCCATCTTACAGGTGAGAAACACCAAGGCACTGTGCATGGTGGTGCATATTTGTAATCCCAGCATTGGGAGACTGAGGCAGGAGGATCACAAGTTACAGGCCAACCTGGGCTACAAAGTTCTAGGCTGGCCTGGGCTATATGGTGAGACCCTGTCTCAAAAAAGCAAAAGGTAGGGCTGCAGGTATGAATCAAGTAGTAGAGCATGTGCTTAACAAGCATGAGGCCTAGAGTCCAGTACTGGTAAAGAGGAGGGGAGGGAAGGAAGAGGCTGGACATGGTGTAATCCAGCTACTTGGGAAGCAGAGATCAGATCATGGTTCAAGGCCAAGTCTGGGCAAAAAGTTACAGGATTCTATCTCAATAATTAAGTCAGACATGTCATTCAAGTTACAGGAAGGCATAGGCATAGGAAGGAAGATATCTGGCTGAGGCCAGCCCTGGGGGGAAAAAATTAAAACCCTATCAGAAAAATAACTAAGCAGACTGGTGGAACGGCTCAAGTGGTAGAGCACCTGCCTAGCAAGCGTGAGACCCTGAGTTTAAACCCCAGTACCACTTTAAAAAAAAAAAAAATTCATCCCACAACATGAGTGCTGGGCACCATGTAGCACTGTCATGGCCATGTGAACATGGAGTGTCAGAGCATCCCAAGAGCCAGAGGCCCTGGCTCCAGAAAAGCTAAGGAACAATTACACATTGACTATGTATCACTTAAGCCTCAGCTCTGACAGGGTCATCCAGCCCGAATGAGACAGGCATGCTTCAGAAGGCCATCTCTCGTGTCTGATCTGGCAAGCCACTCAGCTTATCTTTCAGAAATCAAATTAGATTTTAAAAAGGTTCTCAGTACCTCACAAGTCAGGACTGGGTCTTAGCAGAGACACCCAGCACTTCTGAGAAGCACGGAAGTCTACAGCCTGTCCTCCCTTAACTTGAGATGCCAGCTATTGGGGCCATCTGCCTGCCAGTTGTCATCAGGCAATGATTCAGCCCTACTTGGTTTTCTGTTTGTTTTATTTGTGTGGAGGGGTTTGAACTAAGGGCCTGTACTTGCTAGGCTCTACCACTTGAGCCATACCTCCAGCCCTTGATTCTTCTTAAAAGTCCAAAGTCTAGGCTTCCAGCTGAGTGCGAGACTTCATCTTTTTCATGGAAGCTTCCTTCAAGACAAATGCAATTCAAGTATAAAGAGCCCCCAAAACATTGCTGTGTAGCAGTAATCTAGTGGCCTTGGTGGAGGTCAATCCAAGCAAGTCTCCAAGTGGCCTCCATATTTGACTCCTATACTTTTAATCATGCCTCCCTTCTTCCTGATCAAACAGAGGGACTCCAGAACAGTAACTCCAAAGCGGGTTGATTTGGTCCTCAGAGGACATTTGTCAGTCTCCAGAGATATTTTTGGTTGTCACAAGTGGGAAGGGGGTTGCTCCTGACACCCAGTGGTAGAAGTCACAGATTCTAGTAACATCCTACAATACATGGGGCAGCCTCCGGAGCAAAGAATGATCCAGATTCAACAGTACTAATGTTGAGAGGCCCTGCTCTATGGGACATGACTGGCCTGAGTGGATGGCCCATCACCAAAACAGGTGATGCCATCTCTTTGGAGGCCTAGGGATTTCCTGGACTCTACCTTTCTCAGTTCACAACCACCTCCTCCCTCAGGACACCAACCATGACCTACTCTACTACAGACCCATCCATCAAATGTCTCTCATGAATATCAGAACCACAAGCCCTAGCATTGCTGCCAATGCCACTGTTGACTGAACTTGGAAAGCTGTTCAGCTCCTCTCCAGGCTTGGCTTTGGTCATCTGTAAAACGGGACCAGCAGAAGCACCTACTTCATCCAGTTGGTGTGAAGGCTACACTGCAGAATACATGTGAAGTCCTTAGAGTAGAACCTGACTCAGAAGTATGTATTCAATAAATGTTAGCAGGGTCTCTACTGAACACAGGTGTCTATCTCTCCTCCAGGAAACTAGAGCCCCTCAGAAGCGAAAAGCCAGTGTTCTCCACCCAACACACTGCCAGCATGTGGAACCAATGCTCTACAGACAATTAAAGCTAGCCCACCATGGGGGAACTGGAGCTGAGGGGGACTGACACCTGTCAGAGCCCCCCTGGCCAGTTCCTTGACAGCTTCTGAAAGGTTTGGAGAATGGGTTTCAAGATCCCCCCACCGCCGGGAGTCCAGCAAAGTGCTTCTGGGGCACCTGAGAGCAGGATGGATGTCTCACTGAAAGAACCAGCCTGACTCCAGCCCTGCCATGGGAGAGTGGTAAGCAAGTGATGTGTCCCCTCTAAGCCTCATCCAACAGGCAGGGAAATAGAATTTCTCCTTCCCAGGGAACAAGTTAACAGGCACAAACAGGGTTGTCACATTCAGCTTACAAGATCAGTTTATCACAGTGTTCCTGGTCCCTCACATATGACATGGACATATTTATTTATTAAGACTATTTTCTGGTGGCAGACTCTCATTCTAGCAGAATCAGTGTTGTGCATGAGTTTTCCAATCAATGAAGCATCTTGGGAGTCAGGGAGGTTGGTGTCTTTTCCTAATTTGCACAAGGGAGATCTATGGGCTTAGTGCAAGCTGAAGATATATCTGCTCCATGGGGAACAGCCAATGCACAGTGTACCACCCCCAGCTCACCTTCTCCAGTTCCTGCAAGAATACCTGAGCCACCCAGGAGGCCCTCTCGAAGCAGGCGACTACTTCCTCCTCCCGCTCAGTCAGGCGGCAGCGGGAGGCAATGGAGTTGGGCAGGCGTTCCAGAGAGAGGCCTGTGGGAGGAAGAGAGTACCTCAGACCTGCCCTACTCAGGTCGCCCTGACTCCAGGCTCTTCCCATGGGCTTAGGGTAGGTGCATCTGAGGGGACGTATGCTCTGGAGCAGCAGGTGGGAGGCTGAAGTCTGTGGAGCAGAGGGAGAAGCTAAAGCAACAGTGGTATTAGCCGCGGCTGGGAGCAATGGGCCCAAAGAAGCCACCCAGGCCCTGCATGGGAAATCACCGTCACCTCCAGTCTAATTCCTGCCCATTCTGGCAGACTAGCTACCCCAAGCCATTCCTGCTCCTCCTTTTAGTTGTTAGAAGAAGTTATCTAGCCTCCAGGTGCTTCTCCACTTGACTGTGGCCAGCTGTTCTCTCCCCACAGCTGGAGTTCTGCATGGGCCAAGGGGAGTCTTTCTGGGCTGCCACAACCCCTAGCCTCACACCACAGCAGGAGATCAAATTCCAAGCATCCTGTATGTGCCCTTTCCATGAAGCCAAACTGTCTCTGTAACTGATCTGTACTCTCATCCTGTCTGCCTATAGTGGACTCCTACTGTTTTTGGCACCTGGCTTTCCCTCTGACCAGCACTCCTGCACTCTCAGCTGATCATGAGGGACACAGTGACCAGCTTAGGGTGAGCACATGGCCTGACCTGGGTGGATAAGAACCAGTGTAAAAATTGCTACTGTTTCTATTAGAGTTGTTAAGCTGGTGCCAGAGATCAGTCTAAAAATGTTAGAGAAAGTCGGCCTTAATATGATATCTATACACTGTGAACACAGACAACTACTGAACTATATACTTTATTATCTTTTTTATTTCCTTTATTCATATGTGCATACAATGATTGGGTCATTACTCTCCCTCGTCTCCGCGCCCCCTCCCTCTCACCCCCAACCCCTCGCTTCCAAGCAGATACTGTTTTGCCCTTATCTCTAATTTTGTTGAAGAGAGAGTATAAACATTAATAAGGAGGACCAGGTGCTTTTGCTAGTTGAGGGAAGGGTAGCTATAGAGGGAGATTCCTAGTATTGCTTCCATGTACATATGTGTTACTTTCTAAATTGATTCTTCTCAAACTAACCTTTTCTCTAGTTCCTAGTCCTTCTCCTGTTAGCCTCTGTTGCTTTAAAATTTCTGCATTATGAACTATACACTTCAAAATGAATAAAATGATAAACTTTACGTTATGTGGACTTTTTTTAACCACAATTTTAAAAACTGCTTTTTAAATTAATAAAATAGGGGGTGGGATGGATAAAGGAGAATGATGGAGTGGGTAAATTCAACTATGATATATTCTAAGAACTTTTGTAAATGTCACAATGTACCCCTAAAACAACAATAATAAAATATAGTTCCAAGGCAATAAAAGGCAACAAGCCAACCTGTAAGAAACAAAGAAAGGAAAAACCATTTTAAACTTATAGAGAAGAAGAGAAGTCCACACAGAGTAAAGATGAAACATAATGGAAAAGCTTTCTAAAGACACTGAGCACCTAGATGCAGCTCTTACCTAAAGTTCTACTCCCCCAAACTTTCCACTGTATGAGCCAGTAACACTCATATACATACTTACCATTCTTTTTTTTTTCTTTTGTCTAAGTTGGTCTGAATCATGTTTCTGCTAACATAGACCTGACTAGAGAATGCTGCCTTTAGGACCATCAAGGGGCAGAAACCACGTGTCTCTCATCTGTGTGCTCCATACACTACCTTACAAGTAGCAAATGCTGAGGAATGGATATGAACACATTCCTCAACAATTTCCTACCCAGTAAGCCCCAACATCCAGCCAATGACTGAATCATTATATTAAAGTCTCCCCTTACCATTCTCCTTCTGCCTAATTCAGGCCAGGCCTCTCAAGTGCTAACTCCACTGGCTTCCTGACTAGTCTAGTTCCAGCCCAACTCATTCTGTACACTCCTTCCAAAGGGACTTTTCTAAACCCTTCAGAGGTCCTTATTGCTAGAGGATTACAGTCAAACTCCTGACGTCCCAGACCAGGCCCTCCAAGACCCATCCCTGTTACCCAACCACCCTCTTTTCTCACCCTACTGCCACATTCACACTCAAGTTCCACTCCCAACTGCTGGGTTGGGGGCTGCCTTCCTGACATGCTCAAGTAGCTCCTCCTGCCTAGGATGCATCCCCATACACCTCACCAAGTCCACCCAAAACAACTGCTCACTTTGACCCACTGAGTCACTTCTTCTGTGAAGTCCTTCCTGACTGGCTCTGGGATAGCCAACCTTTCCCTCCTGTGAGTCCTGGTCTAAACTTTCCATGTTCCTGTCTCACTGTTTCTTACCCTTTTTTGTTCACATGTTTCCCAACCAGATTGTAGGTGCCTTCAAAGCATTAGCCTGGTGATGTTCATCTTTCTCTCACCTGGCACACAGAAGGTACCAGGCAAGCAGTGCCTGGTTCAGTGAAAACATAAGCCTCAGCTGACAAAGTACAAAGTGCTCTGCAAACACAAGGAATCAGTATTGTTTTTCTTGGCTAGATTTCAACATACAAATTCAGTGACCTTGCCCTCTGTCAGGCTGGTGGATGACAAGGTCCAAAAGTCGGGGCACCTCGGCCTAGGGGAAGGCAGGCACAGAATGTGAAGGCCATTGCTCAACACAAGGGCCCAGTCAACCTGGGTCACTGTCAGTGTATCTTCTGTCAGATGACTCATGACTAGAAGAAAGTTCTTCACTCCAGAAGGCAAGAGGGAGGAGGAAAAAAGAAGGAGCCAGGCCCAATGCTCTCTTCTGGGACTGACCCAGTCCCTCCTCCCAGACATGCGACTTGTCCACCCTGCAGGAAGGTGAGACAAGCACACAAACTGTCCAGAGGCCTAGCCCAGGAGACCAACTGCAGGTGGCAGGACACAGCTGATTTCAAGAGTCAGAGTGGGTCTGCTTTAACAGAGGCCCTGTGGTCCCCAGAGGGATATGCTGCAGCTGCGTTCCCTCCCGCTCCACCTCTGAGTCAAGCTGCTGGCCCAAATCTCCCATGGGCTGGTCCCTGCAAGATGGTGAATTCAGGGTGGGCCTCCACCTTCCCTGTGCTTCAACTGGTCCTTTCAATCCCAGTGGGCACTTCCCACCATGCTTCTCCAAGAACTCAAAGCCCATCCTTCTAAAAAGCTCAAAGCAAAACCACTTCCCTCTGCAACCCTCCCAGATGGCTAAGCTTCCCTACCTCTGGCCCGGTAATTGTTAGCAACAGTTCCTGTCCATTTTTTTTTTTTTTTTTGAACTCAGGGAAGACTCTCTACAACTTAAGCCACTTTGCCAGTCCTGTTTTGTTTTGGGTTTTGTGTGTGTGTGTGTTGGGTATTCTCAAGATAGGGTCTTGTGAGCTATTTTCCCTGGCTACCTTCAAACCTTGATCCTCCTGATTTCTGCCTCTTGGGTAGCTAGGATTACAGGTGTGAGACACTGACACCTGCCCCTGTCAAATTTTTTTTTTTTGGTGGGGACAGTGCTGGGGATGGAATCCAAGGCCTGGCACATGCTAGGCAAGCACCTTATCACTGAGCTATAACTCTAGCTCCTGTATCTCCTATACATGTGCCTTCTTCCTATGTTGTCATCCATTTCCCATTCTGACTGATCTTTCCAGCCCAGTGATAGCTCAAAGCCTGGCATTTAGGAAGTCTGTGTATGGATGAACAGATAAATGGGCAAACACAGACATGCTGAGCATAGATCCCAGTGGGGTTCTGCCCTCTCGATTTAAAAAAAAACAGTTCTTGGACAATTTGTATAAAAATCAGAATATTTAAAGCAATAGATAAGTATGCCTTATATACACACACCATGAATTTTTCACAAGTTATACTGTGCAAAAGCAAAACATCAGAAAGTGCATGCAGTATGATTTCACTTACAAGATAATTGGAAAAAAGGCAAATTAACTTACATTAATGGAAAAGAATCAGTGGTCACCTGGAGTTGTGGTGGTGGGGATCTGTCAGAAAGGGGTCCCAGAGAACTTTCTGGGGTGATAGAAATGTTCTATTTCTTATTAGGAAACAGAAGTGTTCTATTTCTGATTATGTAGGTATTTACACTAGTCCAAATCATGAAATTATATACTTGACATTTGTACATATCTCACTATCTGAAAATAAAGGAAGCAGCTACGATCCAAAGTAAGAAAAGAGCAAAGTCAGGTAGATACATTCACTGTGGTGGTCCTGTCTGCCTAAGACCAAAAAGGTTCCCAGAGCTGGCAAGGGTCACAGGCCAGATACCCAGTTCTGCTCAGTAAAAGAGGCATCTTTATCTTAGATTAGTTCTCTGACTACTATGAAGGCCCATTTTCCTGTCTACAACATCTGTTCTGAAACCCACCCAAAGCCAGGCATGGTGGTGTATGCTTATAATCACAGTACTCAGGAGGCCAAGGCAGGAAAATGGGGAAGTGGGGGTCAACCTGGGCTACATTGTGAGTTACAACTCTGTCTCAAAAATGAAACAAAACAAGACAAAAAACCCAGAAACCTACCCAACCTTGGGATTTTTCCCCTAAGCACTTCTGCTCAAGTGGCCAAACTATAGCATAGCAGGTCCAAGATGGAGACACACTGCTCCTGAGCCAGACCCCCTGAGTAGCCATGGCAAGCCCTGTGGGTGGGCAGGAAACCAGATGCTGCCAGGAAGTACCAGGCACTGCTTCCTGATTCCCACTGGCAGATGGCACTTCTCTGTTCAAAGCCCCAGCTCAGCAAGCCCAGGGAAGGCTTCTTTCAAGAGAAAGTTTGCTTCTTTTTCATAAACTCTGCACTTTTCATTTGGAGGCAAACTGATCCAGGCCCAGTTCCCCACCCAGCCCCAGGCTGGGTCCCAGAATCTTCACTGGAAGGTGACTCATCACATCCCAGGCTACCGCCCTGCCTAAAGACCCGCCCTTGAGGCCTTGAAGCAGAGGAAGCTCTAAGTTTGTACTTCTGTATTCAGGGCCCAAGGCTTCAAGGCTCCAAAGGGCAGGCCTTAGACACCAGTCTGGGCAACACAGTAAGACCATTTATCAAAAGACAAAAATGGCTGGGGATAATGGCTTAAGCAGTAGCACACCTGCCTAGCAAGCATGAGATCCCAAGTTCAAGCCCCAGGACAACCAAAAAAAAAGTAGAATTATATGATCCAGGCATTCTAGCTCTATGAACAGACCCAAAAGAATTGAATGTAGGTTCCTGAAAAGAAGGGGTACAGAGTTTATTTTGCAAGATGAAGAGTTCTATAGACTGTTGTATAACGTCTTAACAGTACTGAACTGCTAAAATTGTTATTATGTATATGCGTGTGTGTATTTATATTTATACTTTCATGCTGGGGATTGAGCTCACTAAAGCATGCCTTCTTACCATTAAGTAGGCACTTTGTCACTTGAGCCACATTTCCAGACCATTTTTCTCTGGTTATTTTGGAGATGAGGTCTTGAGAACTATTCGTCCAGGCTGGCCTCCAACCACGATCCTCCAGATCTCAGCCTCCCAAGAAGCTAGGATTACCGGTGTGAGCCACCAGCACCTGGCTGTCACTTTTAGCTAAAGGGTCTTGGAATGAATCTCTTCTCCCTAAGTTAGAGCTCTCATCTGTAGTTCTGGAGAAGGATTAAACTGCTTCCCAAGAGGTCATGGTGAGCCTCACTGGAAAGTGTTTCTTGGAGCATCATTCTTTTTATAATATTTCATTTGAGTTAATTAATCACAAATCTCAGGCCCTCTCACCTGTTATAGAATGTCTGATGGCTGAGTTATAGCTGTCATCCTTCTGGGGGATAGGTTCAAGTGTGGGTGCTGACTTCTCAAATGCATCTCCTAAGTCCTATCCACACTCCATTTCCCTGCAATACTTTCAGGGGTAGCCTCCAAGGATAAAGGAAAGGCCTACCAGGGCAAGACACAGGGGACGTACCCCGTTTTGCATGAGCAGCCCATGGCCTCCCTACTGTGACTCTTAGTTTACCATCATGCCCCACTGTCCAGCCACAGAAGATGCATCTTGTCCTATTTGACATCTCTCAGTCCCAGAAGGCACTTAATGAAGGCCTGGTGAATGTACAATGAACACACCTAGTCTCTCAGAGATTTCCCCACTGTGGTAGCCATACCTTCCTCTCCAGGTGGAAGCCAGCCTCTCCTCCCCCCAGGGACCACAAGCTGGGGCCAGGGAAGCAGTACACAGGGTGCACTCCTTTCCCACATGACAGATAGCCTACGCCTCAAGAAGGAGGCCAAAACCAACAGCTCATTCCTACCATACCAGGGCTAAACAAAACCAAAATATGCCACCATACCCTGCTCTGGGAGCAGCCTGGTGTTCTTTCTTTTATTTAAAAAAAAATTTTAATATGTCATAAAATCCCAAGTGAGAAGAGAATACCCTGGTTGTTTGGTGGCATTGGCCAAAAGAGAACAGACACTACCATCACAACAAAAACCTTGAGAGGTGAGAAGAAACTTGCCACCACAATCCTCACAGCTGCTGAGTGTAATTTACATTTTCCTGTCCACAGCAGCTCCAGTCTGGCATCTTGCTTCAGTACTTAAGTGAACCAGGTTCAGAGGGATCACGTTCCTTCACAGCCAGTCGGCTAGCTTGCACAGAGCATGACTACAGTCTCCCTGGCTGGCACTGGGGTGTAAGAGGAGAAACAGGGTCAGCTAGGCTGAAACCCTGGGAAGGGCTGGTCCTAAAGAGGCCCACAGCCCATCAGTGGATCCCAAAATGGCTAAGGTCTGAAAGGGTTAAGGAGGACAAGTGGAGTCATGCTCCATGTTGTTAGCACACTGAGCTAGTGCCAGGGACACGCCTAAGGAAAAGGAAGGAGACCAGCTCACACAGAAGAGCCCTCCAGAAAACGATGGCAGCTTTCTGGAGTGCAACCAGCTCAGGCCCAAGATGTTGAGAGAGCTGGCCTTGAAGCATACTGGGGCCAGTCAAAGCTGGGGACTATCCGTTGGGGGCTCAGACCCATAGAAAAGAGGATAATGTGATACACTGGACTCATAGAAACTTCACCCTAGGTCTAGGGCCCAGGCCTCTCAGTCAAAGGTCCTACAGAAGATTGACCTACATGATGTGTTGACCACCAGATTAGCTCAATTTAAGGGGAAGACAAGTTTTGTGACACCTCATGGTGGGGCAACCCAAGACCAATGCTCTAGAATACCAGCCAAGATCCCTGAGCCTGCCTGACAGGCTCTCAGCTCCCAATGCCCTCTCATATGACCCACTTGGTCCTCATCCACATTTCCCATCCACCCCACTCACCTCTAAGCTCCAAGAAGATGTCATTCCTTTCCACCTACCAAACAAGACTTCCCTCTCCCACTCAGCTGTCCAAAATTCACCCTGAGGTTTAGGCTGCTCTACCAGCTCACCACAGAAGGCTCTACAACCGACTGGGTCTCGGTTACCTCCCTCTCTGTCAGAGTGGCTCAGTGTATAATCCCAAAAGCTGGAGACAGTGAGCTGGGCTCATGCCCTGACCCTACCAGTCCTGGCATAACCTGAGGGGAGTTGTTTTGGCTTGAGCACCAGGGCTCTGCTCCATGCCTTTGGAAACAATGCCCTGATTCCCTTTGAGAAGCCATTTCTACAACCCAGGCCCTAAAATTCAGATGGAGAATCCCACCCCTGGCATCAACCCAGCATCCTAGTTGCTGGTCACCATAATGGGCTCCAGGGTGAGCATGAAACCAAGACAGGCCAATGAGAACCTTTCCCAGACTCTCTCTGCTTGTGAGGTTGTGAGTGCTGTTCTGTGAGGAGTAGTAACCCTAGAGCTACTGAAAATGACCTCCACACACTGAGTTCCTGGGTCCAGCTATGCCTGATGCCATTCCATCCCCAAGGACTTTCTAGTTACATGGGCCCATAAATACTCAGTCCCTCCATTTTTGTGGTTACTTTTCCAGCTGGTTGGAGTTGCATTTCTGTTTTTATAACCCTAAATCTAGTTACACAGAAACTGATCCCCAGAACCATGGTGTCAGAGGGAACAATTCTTGAAATACAGGCTTGGCTGAGCTGAAGTCAGGGAGGAGCAGGCGGGATGGTGCCATCTCCCAGCTGAGAAACTGAAATATAAACATACAGCCACAACACCATGAGCTAAAATGCAGCCTCTGTCATCTGGACGTGAGGCCTGGGGCATGTGGTAGGATATCTCAGGATGTTAGCCTCTGGTGGACACTTCCTGGGGCCACGGCAAAGTCAACTACAGCAAGCCTTGCAAGCTTCACTCCTGACAGCCCCTCTGAACAAGGCTCTGCTAAGGCACCCTCTGGACAAAAATCCTAGACAACTGTTGAGTCAAGTCAGGTCATCACAGCATGAAGTTCTCTGCCCCTGCTGAAGGCAGTGCCTGGGCAGACAGGGAGACCAGACTGGGCCTAGGGAAGGTTGACCACCTCCCCAAGCCCTCACAAGGAACCCCTGCTGTGGCTGGGGAGACAAGATGCAGCTTGGGGTCACGGGGAATGTGCCTTCCAGCCCAGCCTACTCCTACCCACTGAGGGATGGGATTTGAGAGGAGTTCCAAGGCCTGCTGCTGAAGGCACACTCCTTGGGGCCTGGACCTAGATTCAAGGACTTTGAGAAACAGTCATTGGCTCTGGTTCTTCATCCATGGGATACCAATTGCCAAAGTCCTATTACTAGCAGTTCTAGGAAACTGTAAACCAGACAGACCCAAAAGTTGCAAACAAGGTCTCCAATTGCTCAGCTCATAAGTCATCTCCAGTGTTCTACTCCCACTAGGAGAGGGACTGCCCACAACAGCAACCCAGAGGGGACTCTTCACAAATTTCCCTCTCAAGTAGACAAAAGACCAAGAGCCAAGGCAGAGCCTCTATGGAACAGGGCTGAAGGCAGCCAAGTGGCCAAGACAGCACAGCCATGCAGAAAATCCACTGTCCTGCTCCAGCAGGCCATGATAATAAGCTGTAGACCAGTTATCTCCAGTATGTCTGTGCTTCCTACTTTTTTCAAACAGCAGACTTCACTGATGCTAAGACCTATCAACTGATTCAGAGATTGGATAGGAAAGAATGGCTCCAGGAAACTTGTGCCACACCAGCTCTGCTGATAGCTACTGCAGGCTTTGCTCCTCCTCCTGGAAAGCTGCTTCTCCAAGAGCCATTGCGCAAGACGGGCTTTGTTCCCCTGTCTGCCCAGCTCCCTCTAGGGAAGGAACACAGCTGTTCATCCTGGCATCACTAGCAGGTGCCTGCTTATTGACTGCTGCAACTGGTACTTGTTCCATGAGAGCTGGGTCAGTGACCTTTAGAGTCAAAACAAGAGGCCACTCTTGTGGAACTTACTGAGCCACTAACCTGACTGGTGAGGAAGGGGACATGTCCACTCTACCAGGGTCCAAGTTAGCTTGGAGGAGGAGATGCCGTAGGTGGAACAACCAAGGGGGGCTCCTAGTGCAGGGAGCATCTGAACTGTGTCCAAAGGGAATGTTGGGCCAGGTGCAGTGGCTCAAGCCTATAATCTTAGCTACTCAGGAAGTAGAAATCAGAAGAACCACAGTTTGAAGCCAGCCAGGGCAAAAAGTTCACAAGACCCCATCTCAACCAATAGCTGGACATGGTGGCTTATGCCTGTCATTCCAGGAACACAGGGAAACATAAATAGGAAGACCATGGTCCAGGCTGATCCCGGCATAAGGTGAGACTCTAGCTCAAAAATAACCAATGCAAAAAGGGCTAGAGGAGTGGCTCAAGTGGTAGAGCACCTGCCTACCAAGCACAAGGCCCTGAGTTCAACCCCAGTACTGCCAAAAAAAAAGAGGGAAATCTTAGGCCTCATCCATGTTCAGAGCAAAGAAAAAAGGCTATGATTGGCAAGGACAATGGCTCAAGACAAAGTGAAGGGACAGAACTTCATACATGATACTGGGCTTTGTGTGTGGACATATAGTGCACCCATAGTTGAGAGGTGCAGAAGAAATGACCAGCTGTCACAGAGTTGGGTGGAAGACAGGGCTGCTAGCCATGAACACTTGGAACCAAGTGCACAGGGCTCTGCCAAGAGCTTCATAAAAGTGGTGCCAGGGAAGTCAGACCTTCCTGGAAGAACCCTGAAAACAAAGTATTCTAGACTATTTTTTAATACAGAGAAAACCGAAGATGTTTCTTGCCCAAACACACCAGGATGGTAGTGGAGTTGTTCCATACAGAATATATATGTCTGTCACCTGCACCCAGAACAGTCCAGGAACACTTCCTAGGGCATTACTCTGGTCTGACATGCTTAGTTGGGGGGACACTGGTCTGATGAAATCACCTCAGGATGATAGCAGTTCCTGAGGAATGCAGTAGGAGGGGAGCAGGCTTCCACTCAGGACCAAGATGGCTGATACTGGGATAAAATACAAAAGGAGATTTTCTGAATAACTCACCTACCAACACCACTACCCCTGGAAAAGCAGACCCTGATGAAGTGGTACAGGCCTTCACCAGCACTATGACTCCTACTCTACCTAGGGCTGAAAAAGTCTGGAGAGGAGGAGGTCTTTATTTGCACATACCCATCTGGGAGGAAACTGTACTCAATTCCCATCCTCCTCTGGTGAGCTCCTCTGCACAGGCAGGAAGACATCCATCTAGCCACCAATGCTACTTATAGGCTACATGTGATGAGCTGAGGTGAGCCTCAGTATCTTATCTATAAAAGGGTGTAACCACCATCTCCTATCTCAGAGTAGGGACAAAGGTTAACCCATCAGACAACTATATATTAAACAGTGTGCACATACGTCATCTAATGGCATTAAGGGGCAGCTCTAATTCATCAGGTTGAAGGGCCTGACAGTCTACATTTCTAACAAGCTCCAAGGGTTACATATGGAATAATCTGCCCCCTTTTTCCCCTTTCTCCTACATACACATTAGATGCCCAGAGGGGAAGGGTCAGTACCACATATTTCTAGGAATGCCAACAAGCATGAGTTATACCAAGGGGCTCTGGAAATTGGTCCTTGGGTAATAAAGGACTATCTGGGGCATGCTGACCTGCAGCAGAGGACCTTAGCTCTGCCCAAGGACCACAGGTGACCTGGGAGCTGGTGGCAGCAGGATGGACCTATCACTGAGCAACAATTTAGCACAGGTGCCTCTGCAGCCAGGAGGCACTGGAGCAGCACCTGGGAAGAGGCCATGCTTCTTCTGAATCCAGAGCCCATCCCTCTTCCAGATGCTACTAAGAAGCCCTAAAATCCAGCCTACTCCTGGTAGAATCTAGTCAGTCTGAGTACAGTGATGGCTAAAATCTGAGGACAAAGAGTGCCGACAGGTCTTTTCATGAAGGTATTTTGTTCTTCTATTTTAGTGGGGGAAATGTGGTTTGTCTTTTTTTTTTTTTTTTTTTTTGACAGTATTGGAGTTTGAACTCAAGTTTTCATGCATGCAGAGCAGGTTCTCTACCGCTTAAGCTACACCTCCAGCCCTCTATTATTTCTGAACAAACTTGACATGGACAGTAACTCTTCTCCCTTTAGAGAAGTTGGAGGGTCATGTACTCCCCACTTCCCTATCATACACTCTTCTGCTTTATTACACACATGTGTGCATCATGTATGCTACTCTCTGAACAAGAGAAACTCAAATGCTACAACTGCCCTCTTCTCCCCAGTTCCCCGTGGAGTCAGCAGTGAGCATCTGCACCTCCCTGAGAATCAGACAGCACCTTTCATTCTGATGTGCAGGTGCACATCAATCCCCACTCCAGAGGGCGGCCATGTCCTCTTGAGGGATGCTCAAAGGGACACACTGCCAAGTCCATTTGCTCTGAAAGGGAAAAAGGATGAGCTGAGTGTATTTTCATGTCTTTTGAGGATAGGGTGGAGAGACCCAGAGGCTGCTCCTGACTCCTGGAACAAGAACAGCAGCTCCAAGTTGGAGATGCCCATGTGGGTCCCACTAAGCCTCCCAGCCTGGCCAACTCAGACTCTCCTGTAACACATGGATCCTGTCTTCTCCCTCCATCCTGTGCCTGAGACCCAAACTCCCTGCCTCACTGGGTGGCACCAAGTGCAACCCAACACAAAGTGATCTTAAAGCTGTGGCTTGGCCAGGCACTGGTGGCTCATGCCTGTAATCCTCAGGAAGCAGAGATCAGGAAAATTGGAGTTCGCAGCCAGCCCAGGCAAACAGTTCTCGAGACCCTATCTTGGAAAAAACCTATCACAAAAAAAGGGGCTAATGGAATAGCTTAAGGTGTAGGCTCTGAGTTCAAATGCCAGTACCACAAAAAAAAAAAAAAAAAAAAGCTGAGGCTTAACAGCCAGGCCAAATGTGCTCAGAGTGGGTCGGGGGGCTCCTATGGAGTTGGACAGTTGGACAGAGACAAAGGAAGGCTGCCCAGGCATGGAAGATTCTAGTTCAAACACAAGCTAACTGATGTGCAGGTAAGTGGCTTTACTTCCTTTAGCCTCAGTTTCCTCCTAGAATCTGAGCAGCAACATCATAAGATGTCTATGAGCTCCTGCCTGAGTTCAAATCCTGGCTCTGCAATTGCTGTGAGACCTGGAAGGAGCCACTTCTTCCAACCTTAGGTCCTCATCTGTAACACAGAATAAAAACGTTGACTCTGGGGGTCTCTTGGGGACTCAGTGACGGTATATCTGACCTGCGTGAGGACCTAATGCCTATTATTACTCTGTGAGCTTGGGGCCTTCCGTTGCCACTATCCCTCATGTTGTCACATAAAGCCAGTCAAATGATCAGCCACCCTCACCTCCTTCCAGGTGTGGCTGTCACCCTTCTTCATGGAGAGACCCACCAGATGCCTAAACCCAGAAGAGTCAACGTCATGCACACCCTGGCAGCCTTGTGCATGGTCTCAAGCACATGCAGGGTCAAGCAAACCTTGGCATGCCAAGCAGCAGGTGCAGTTACTGCAACAGGACAGGGAGGACAGAGAGGAGGCAGACAAAGGGGCCACATGCAGTCACTGAGGGACGGGGAGCCAGCACAGCCCACACACAACCCAGCAGCCCATGCGCCGGCTCCTTACCTCCCTAGCAGGACCTCTGACCACCAGGACTGTGTTCCCCCAAGAAGCTGGAGGCATGCTGGAGAAAGTAGAGAGCAGGAGACAGGGAGCAATATGTACTGAGCCAGGTTGACAGGAGAAAGGACTGAAAGGGACACCCAAGGGAGGGTGTTCGGCTCAGGGCATCCAGGGTAGAAGTTGTTTCCAAGAGACCCAAAAGACCCAAAAGCCAAAGGAAGATCATCCCCAAGACTGGCCTGTGCCAGAGGTGCAGAGAGGGGGTGAGCGAGCAAAGGGAGAAGACTCCCATAGGCTGGACCCTCATGAGTGGGTACCTGCCCTCCCACAGGCTGGTTCTGGGTCTTCCCCCAAGTGACCCACTCACAGGTTTCCTGGGATGGCATGAATACAACCAGAAAAGAACTCAGGGACCCAGGGTAGGACAAACGTCCCTCAGGAAAGCACCTCCTGCCAGTCAAGGAAGGTTTACCCTCCGCAGGTGTCACAGTGTCTCCCGACTACGCAGACAGAAATGTGTGTGTGTGTTGGGGCAGGGAGATGGTGTGTATACTCCAAGGTCAGCACCACAGACTGCAGGTTCTAGTCCAGGCTCCATCATAAATCTGGGTAACTCTGGGCAAGGAACCTTTTTTTCCTCTCTGGGCCTCAGTTTCCCCAGGTATGAGACAAAAGAAAATGTTCCCATTTATAATAGAGATGGTAACACACTCTACCAATGCCAAGCATCAAATCCTCACAGGGTCATAGGTGGCTGTTCTAGACTTTTCCCTGGGAGTTGCTTTTACAGGAATAGGGAAATGATCAAACATCCAGGATTCCTGGCAACAGTCTGGGCAGGGGGACTCCCAGGACTTCAATGCCACCAAGGCCCACTCTAGGGTTTATGGAGCTAGGCAAGAAGAAGCCCAAAAACACAAAGCTCAGAGCAGGGCTTTTACTAACTTTTTAACACATTTGCGGGCCAATTCCGTGGCATTATTTCTGACTAAACATTTCGGTGCCCCCTCACGAAATTCCTCTATCCCTGAGTTCTCTCCAGAGTGCCTCTTGCCCTGAGAAGGCTGGGAGCTCCTCCACAGCAGAAGTGCTTGTCACTGGATCTAAGCAGTCCCTCCCTGGGCCACTTACAGTAGGTGCCCAATACCTGAAGAATGGCCGACTCCTGTACAGTACTGAGCTGTAATGTGTAGCCAGTCAGTCACTAGAGACAGCTGGACAACAAGGTTGTCCAGGTTTCTTCAACCTGGTTATGCAACTCAGCTGTCTCTTCTTTATCGTGGGAACCATGAGATGAAAGGTATTACAACCCTGTCTTACAGATAAGTAAACTTGAGGCCACACAAGGTGAGAGGCTACTTGCCCAAGGGCACACAGCTGGTTGTCCACAGAGCGAGGCTAAGAACCTGAGTCCACTGATGTCACACTTGGGCACCAGGCTGCTGTAGAGCACAGGTGTCTGGCATTACTCAGGGTTAAGCATCTGACACTGGCCTGTAGGCCCACCCTCAGCTGTGTCTACTGCTCCAGGTGCTTGGGGGCCAAAGTGGAATGAGTTGGTCATGGTGGTGGGGGGAACCCAAGCCGGTGCTCACAGCTACCTTTGATGACAAATGCCTCTGCCAGCAGCCGCATCTGATACAGGGGCTTGTTCTCCACGGACATGTCATCGATCCCAGCCCGGGCATACATGCTGATGGCATCTCGGTAGGATCCCTCCACGTAATGCAGCTTGCCCAGGATCAACATGGCCTCACACATGTACTGTGGCTGAAAGGACAAGGACCCATTAGCAGGCTCCTGCCCCAAAGCTTCCACCCCAGTCCCCCATGTACCCTGGAAGACCCAACTCCCACTGAGCCACAGGATGCTCAGAGCACCTCTCCTCCAGAACGCCTTCCCTCCTCTCTCCATCCCTGGATCTAGGGCCCACATTGTGGGACTTAATGAAATGCTTATAAAGCTCCGAATTGTTTCATGCCTGTGTGCCTAGACTCCAGGCCACTGTAGACAGAGCCCTGCTTTCCCTCTCCTGAAGCCTCCAAAGACTCTGGCACTTGCAGCAGTTATTCTGAAAACAAGTGGAGAGGCAGGGATTGAGCTAATTTTTATGGGACCTGAAACCATAATTTGGATGAGGTCCTGTCTGTGTGTGTGTACATTAGGTAAAATTCCTCAAAAAGAGCCTGTGAGGACCCAGAAGCTGACGTCTACCCCCACAGCAGCAGGACCTATGGAGAGGAGGAACAGCCATATCAGCAGTGGGGACAAAAGACAGGAGAGCCCTCTAGGTCTTCGTCTTATTATAAGTGAGGCAAAGTGCAGAGCATAGGAGGCCGAAAGTATCTGAATTCAAATCTGCTTTCTTTCCCCCTACTTTCTCAAGTGCTGCTTGTGCCCAAGTCTCCACCCTTCAGGGGCCTCTCAGGAGCCTCCTTAGGAACTCAGGAGGTCTAGTCTGCCCTGGTCACCCCCAACCTAACACAGGTTGTGTTCACAGCCAGAGTACCCAGTGCAGCTGACTGAGGGAGGCTGAGCTGCCCCTGGGTGAGCCAACCCAACCTTGAACTCTGGCCCTAGACATGGACCCTGTTGCATGCCTACCTCTTGGGACCATTTACTGCAGCCCCTGTCTCCATCCCTATGCTCAGCTGGCTCACAACCCTTTTAGACCAGGCTCTAACCATTGCCCCTGCTACAGGGACACCAATCTAACCACAAAGCTCCCTGGAAATGCAGCTTTGGTCCCCAACCCTGGCCTCCATCACAGGCAAGGAGGGACTCCCCTATCTCCCTGTGGGAAGGTAAAAGTCAGAAGTAGCTGTGACCCCTGGGGGAGCGTCCACCACTCCTCATCATTTATTCCCTTCTAAGAAGCCAACTAAGAGAAACAGAGCAAGGCAAAGTCAAGCCCTGGGGAAGTCAATTCTCTTTCCCTACTAGTCTCTGGTTTGAATAAATACACAACCTCCTGTTGCCTTTTCTCACTCTGGTCCCCTTACTCTCAACCTGTTCAGATCATCTTCCACTCTTTGGGCCTTGTTCAGGCCCACCTCTTCCTGGAAGCCTCCTTGACCACCAGGGAACTCCCTCCTGCTGAGCTGCTACAATGCCTCTACCAGGTACATCTGTCCTCCTATCTCTTGACTATTGATTAACTCTCAAAGGCTGAATTTCACAACGACATCTGCTAGTTTCCCCAAAGAGGCCACCCACTTCCTGAGTCAGAGCCACAGATGACACATTCTCAGAGGGACACAGCCCATAGTGCTTCCCAGCTGGGTGATGATTCTGCCACTCTGTGTACCGGTCTAAAGCCACAGGCTCACCTTCTCCCTGCTCAGCCCTGCTTTCCTTACCGGAGACAGAAATAATAACACCCCCTCCTCACCTCCCATCTCAGTGATGCTAAGGGCATTAACAGAGCAAAGTCCAGAAGACAACATTGCATTATTCCTGAGAAAGCTCTAGATAAATACAGGGTGTGAGTAATTATTATAATCACCCACTTCTACTGTACTTGGGAAAAGGGCAGCAAGGCTCAGAAGGACACATTCCAGGGCACAATGATGGGGTGTGGTTAGTGGTGGCACCTGGTGGACCATGACAGCTTACAACAGAGCTTCCACCAAGCTGGGGGAAAATTAAGAACAATGCACTGAATGTTTATAAAGCTAAGTGGATACTATTTTTAAAAGTCGTCTTAGTCCTGAAAATATATCCATCTTGCCTTAGGTGTTAAGATGTCTTTAACGGAGCAATGATATCGTACAGTTTTGCTGTTGTATTTTGCTTTTCTAATGCCCTCACTTCTCAACATTAAATCTGGAATGTTCTTGGTCTGTCAATCCAACAGTCAGGGAACCACAAACACTGGTCCAGTGGAAGGATGCTCTGCAACAAGTCTGGGGATGGGGGTGGTGAGGGGCAGGCCCTGGTAGCTCACGTCTGTAATCCTAGCTACTCAGGAGGCAGAGATCAGGAGGATCTCAGTTTGAAGACAGCCCTGGGCAAATAGTTCGGGGGACCCTAGGTTGAAAAAGCCCAACACAAAAAAGGACTGGCGGAGTGGCTCAAGGTGTAGGCCAAGTTCAAACCCCAGTACCATGAAAAAAAAGTCTTGGAGAGCAAAGAGTCCCCTTGCTGGGTGGATCCTCAGTTGCCTATCCTATTTGTGCCTCATTGGTCCCTCTCCATACAGAGGGAACAATGATCTCATGGAGATACCCAGTAGGAGGAAAGAACAGATAAGGAAATACTTCACCATAAAGTATGATTTATAAGAGCAGAAGTGCCAGCATATCCTTAAATTAATCCAAGTCTTCAGTTATTTTATTTTTATTCCAGTACATTGGGAGACAGCTCCAAGAAGAAGCAGAGCATTAGAGCTTGTGATACAGAGACAGTGAGCTTGGGTTCAAGTTCTGTATCTGCTATTGTGGTCCTTGGCTAAGTGATCACTGCCCCTGGTAGTGATCTGGGTCTCAGATGTGGGACTAAAGGCAATACCATTGCAAGAGGTCACTGGGAGCCCATAATGGGATGTTGCAATTCCTGGAGTGGCACTCAATGGATAACAGAAATTAGGACAAGGGGCTTATTTTCCCCAACCTCCACAGAACTTGGTGGGGCAGGATCTTAGAGACTACCCAGAGTCCAGGGTTTCAAATAACCCAAGGAGATACCTCAGGGCCACCTCTCCTCCCCACCCATCAGAGCTACTTGGGATGCAGGGGAATCCAGCTGAGATTGCACCTGCTGTCAAGAGAGACCCCCCAGCTACACTCTGACCTCTAGAAGTAAGAGAAAGCCCCACTGACTAATTTTAACATTTCATTTTCCCTAATTAGCACGTTTTTGGTTTTGGCCTAGATAACTGAATTTCTCCATACTATTGGTACCTGTGTCTCTGTTGAATAAAAAACAGTAAAATCTGTATTAAATAAATGGGATGTAGTGAACAGTTTGTACAACATATGTGGATACCAGTCAGTCAATACAAATGAAGTTTGGACACATTCAAGGACCTTTATCATTCAAATTACTTGTTTATTGACTGCATTTTCACAATAGGCCTGAATCATATTTAAGAACAAATTTAATGGAGTCTACTAAAATGAAAAAATCTTGGTGGGAGAAGCTTGGATCCACCAATCAAAGCTAACCCTTCTGATAGGCAGATGAGGAACTAGAATGGCCCTGAGGTCAAGGAACAGGCTCAGTTTCAAGCAGCTATTTTAACCAAACTATGTCCTCCCACTGCTAAAATAGAAGCAGAAACCTCAAACGTTCAGCACGTGTTTCCCTCTCCCTGTACCCCTACCCTCACTGCTCACAGTGTTCCAGTACCTATTCTTTGGCCCCAATATACCTTTACAATCTAATTACTTCCCTTTCCTCTTGGCTTTTGCTAAACTGACAGACTTTAAGGAGATTCTTTAACAAAAGAAACCTTCAATTACATATTATCACTTCCTTGGCCTGAAATGCCCAGCCCTATCTCTGTAGCCCATACTGCCCCCTCTTCCAGATGCAGCCTTATAAAGAGCCCAATTCTCTACTATCACCCCTAGTATGCTCTCTGCCTCTTCCAGGAAAGTATCCCCTCAGACTCGCCTCGCACGTACCACTTCTGCAGCATGTAATCACAGTCTACCTGGGACAAATGCTATTTATTTGCCCACAGGTCTTATCATCCCCACAAACCTGCAACCTCCTTGAGAGCAGAGTCCATGCTAAGTCCATCTAGAGTACCCTCAGCATAACATGATTCCTTGCACAGAACAGGTGGCAGGAAATGCTTAAGGAAGTAAATATATTTAGAACAGCTCTTGAAAGACTTTTCTTCTTTGAGTTTCTAATAACATACCGATACCTATATTACAGCTCAGGGTACACGTTAATCTATAGTCTCAAACTCTGATACATGAGTCATGGAGGATCTTGTTTAAGTACTGGTTTGATTTACATTTTGCCTTTCTAGGTAACTTGCTTAGAATTGACTTGATACCCACATTGCTGATGGGTAGATGTACTTTGAACAGCATAGGTCTGAAGAAAGTTGTGACTATACTTCCCCTCAACCTCCCTTCATGCCTTGCATACAGCAAGCACTCAATAAATGCACATGGACTTAAACTGGCTTGCCCTATTCTGGAACTCTTGTGTTTGAGTCAACTCTGCATGTTTGCTTGCTTCCAAACACATCATAGGCCCACCGAGGTCTTACTTCCTTGAGAACCCCATAAAGAGTCCAAAGACTCCAGGTACATATTACACCAGCCAAGCGTGGCCAATAGAAATATAACTTTAGTCACAAGTGAGGGTCCTCATGGGTCATTTTAAAATTTCTAATAAAATTTTCCAATCACTTAAAAAGGAGAAATTAATTTTAATAATATCTTTAACCCAATATATGCAAAAGATTATCATTTGAACATATAATCCACATAAAGGTCATGCTCTTTTTTGTTGCAATTTCTGCTTTTGTAGTACTGGGGACTGACCTCAGGTCTTGTATATGCAAGACAAATGCTCTACCACTTGAGTTATGCCCCTACTCCTCTTTTTTTTTTTTGGCAGTACTGGGATTTGAACTCAGGGCCTCACATTTGCTAGGCGTTCACCAATTGAGTCACTCCACCAGCCTTTTTTTTTTGGCTGGTAGTTACTGTACTGAACAAGAGGCCAATACTTAAAACAGACTTGTTACTCAGGTGACCAAATGATCAAGGAAGTCTGGACAGCAGATGGGAGGCCAGAGAGGAGAGGAGGTCCTGGACTTGTCACTGACAACTTACCGGCAGCTTCCCTTGGTTAAGGATAGTGCTCAGATAATTTTTGGCTTCATTTATCCTATGTTCGTTCTTTTCCAGCAAAGGGATGGAGTCCTTTATTTTGGCGTGGTTCTCCTTCAAACATTGCTCCAGGAGGGCCTCTGCCAGCAATAATTTCCCAAAGTCATCTGAAAAACAAGGCAGGAATCAGAGGGGGACAGAGTCATAATCCCTTGAACAAAGCAGATGGGAAGATGGTATAAATCCCTGAATCCTGTCCCCATCCCCAACACATGAACGGAGGTCTGAAAAAACAGACACACTTTCCATAAACTTAAACAGCTTTTAGAAAAGACACATAAGCATTCTACCATGGTCATAGTACCAAGTGCCCCTTTGGGTTTATTTTCTGCTGTAGTTCAGTAGTTGGGAAAGCAGCATTTCCAGACAAATTCCCAGAATTTGTGTTATCTATACCCTGCTGTGGGTAACAAGTTCTAAAACCAAGAAAGTAGTCTCCCCAAATGACTGAAGAGGAAAACTAGATGAGGTGGCTTACTAATGCACTTTCACATGCTCCTAATTTCTGTGTAACCGTAATTGGTTTGCTACATTTTAAGGTATTTTAGGGTGATAAACCTAACGTGCAGAGCAAAGAGTGAAGGTGGGATGCACACTTACTTGTGTAGCAAGGCAAATCCTTGCACACGTTTAGTATTTGCACGAGCACAACATATAGTAGCTCCTCTGCATACCTTGCCCCTGACAGGTGGTTTTACAATGTTTGATTTATTGCCTCCCCCTACCACACTGAAAACATATATTCCTGCTATATATGGCAAAGATGACTTGGGCAGGTGTTTGGTATATAGGGTTTGAGGTCAAGTGCAGTTTCATGAGAGCCTCAGGTGGCTGTGCTTATTACTCTGCCCCAGAGCCTCAGGCAAGGACCAGGGCTACAACTCAAGGCAAGAGCCTAATAAATACCTGTCCAGTTTATCAGATCCTCGCAACTCTCTGAGAGGAAGCCATAAGACTCAGGTAGTTCTGTGTCAATCCAACAGTATCTTTAGGAATGTCTGCTCTTTCTGCTAGGAGCCTGTCCCCAGACTACCCAGGGGTGCTACTCCTTCCTCACTCTTAGGATCACCTGTTTGCTCCAGTCTCAAGGTCACTAGTCCAAAATTGCACATCTCCAAAGAGGAACCTCCCTCCCCTCAGGAGACTCCCTGCACAGAGCAGCCTAAACCCAGAATCCCAACCATGCAATCCTGGGATGGTTTTGCTCTGAGAATGCCTCTTATAAGATCCTTTGCTACCTACCTCATGATTTTTAAAATTAACATTTTGAGGAAAGGTACACCAAAGTATCTGGTTCAAACTATCACCCATTGCTGATGGAGGATAAGTTGATGGAACCTCTATAAAGGGCTATTTGGAAATAGTTTCTGCTGGGTATTGGGGGGGATGGGAGGGAGGGGGCGGAGTGGGTGGTAAGGGAGGGGGTGGGGGCAGGGGGGAGAAATGAACCAAGCCTTGTATGCACATATGAATAATAAAAGAAAAATGAAAAAAAAAAGGCTATTTGGCAATATAGATCATAATTATCTTTGCATATCTTCATTGACCCAGAAATTCCACTCCTACAGATGCCAGTGTACATGTGTAAGATGACCTGTGTATAAAATAATCCCTGGGCTGGCAGAATGGCTCAAGTGGTAGAGTGCCTGCCTAGCAAGCATCAGGCCCTGAGTTCAAACCCTAGTACTGACTCCCCACCCCAAAAAAAGGATTAATTCCTGCAGCATTATTTACATTAGCAAAAAAGGAGATAGCCATTATGTCCATCAATAGGAGGCTAATTAATGTATGGTACATCCATAAAAAGGGACACCAGGCAGCCATAAAAAGCAATGAGGACACTGTATGTGCTGCTATGGAATAAAGTGGAAGACAAATTGATAAGAAAGCAGAGTGCACACAGTGCCTGTTATTGGCCACTGCGTGTTCACGCATGGAAGTATGTGACCGGGGATATGCACACACTGCTGAAAATCTTGCTGGATGATGGGGAGCAGGAAGGAGACAGAGCAAAGCTTTTCATTTTCCACTTTTTTAGTATCTATGAAACGTGTGAACCATGTGAACATCTTACCAAGTCAAAACTCAAACTTAAGTTAACCCAGGACAAGAAGGCAATCTTTTTCATTTCCAAATTAGCCTGGAGGAGCAACTAGGCTGCCTAGCAGTCAATGCCTGGACCCGTCCCATATGGCATCCTGAACTGTGTGCCTCTGTGCAAGTTGCTCTAACCCTCTAAACTGCATTGCATGTGTAAAACCTGGGGGAGGGCTGGGCGCTCGCTCCTAGAGAAGCTGACCACACCTCCTCCTGGTGGGCCCACCTCTTTGCCCCTGTGGCTTCTGCACCTGCTCTATAGCCTGACCATCACACCACACCACCCTGCTATCCATTCTGGTGCCTCTGCCACCCACCTGCCTAACCCAGAGTTCTCCATAGCCTTTTGGCTGGGTGCCTTTCATGACAAGAGAAGCCAATTTCCCTCCCAGAACACACCCATTCCTCAAAATAATGGGACTGTCCTCTGAACCCCTGCTACCCACTGTGGAATGGGCTAGACTGGTTTCCAAGTGCTTTGTGTATTTTCTTTCATTGCCCTCTCCTCCTCCTTCCACTCATTCTCTCCTCCCTCTCTCTGCCCCTCTCTGTTTTTTGTTTTGCTTTGTTTTGTGCAAGTTCTCACAACATAACCCAGACCATTCAGTGATCCTCCTGCCCCAGCCTCCCTAGTGCTAGGAATAGAGGCATGCATCACACCAGGTTCTTTCATGTCTCTAGCACTTCATTTATACTGTATTTTATGAAAGCATCAGTGCACAACAGACTTGGAATTTAAACAAAGCTGATCCCTCATCACAGATCACTTGAGAAGCACTTCTCTAAACTCTAAGAGTAACTTTGACTACAAAAGGAGCACTAATATTTGTTGAGGACTTACTAAATGCCAGGCTTATACAACCTGCACAGCCTTAAAAAGCAGACATTATCCCCATTTTGTAAAAGATAATAAAGATTAGCTTAACTGTTAGGGTCACAACCAATAATAATAACACAACCAAAAAAATAATCTGTTACACAGAGGTCTGGTAATTTAAAAGTACACTCTACTATCTGGACAGAGTAAGTTGAAAGCTAATAGTAAATCCCTGGGTAAGGATAAGAGCTGTTTTTCACTTTTATGTACCTGTGAGTTTCAGACATTTTTTGGGCGTGAGGATGTGCTGGGGGTTGAACCCAGGGCCTCAGCATGGCAGGTAAGAGCTCTGCCACTGAGTTACACCCCAAACCCCAGACAATGTGTTTACTAACACTCCAGGCACCCTCCCTGTTGTTTCTCTGCTCAGTCTATTTGTTTCATGGTTAGGGATAGTAGGTGTCAGAAATTCACTTTCTCTTCTTCCTTTGCTCAACTCTCCTCCCTGCCCCACCCCATCTGAATTTTCAGTTTTTAAGAAAAGAGTCCAGGTGGATAGTCATCCCTGTCCTCCAAAAGACCAAGCAAGTTGTTTAGCATCCTGTTGTCCCAAACCTACAAACCTACTTACTCCCCTGTCTGGGGCTGGGTCAGGTGCTCCAGTTCTCTGGCTCAGAAGCATGAGGAAGCCTTACTAATGCACTGGAAGCTATGAGAAACTCTGGCAGCACAGCACAGCACAGCACAGTCCCTGCCCTTAGCAGAGGCCAAAGGAGGCCCAACTTAGTAGCCACCAGGTCTCCTCAACTGACTGTTCTGAAGGCCTCCGCAGCCACTTTCCTCCTACTGTTCTCAGGCCTCTCAGGGTACAGGAACACAGAGACCCACTTGAGGCCATCTGCCTTCCACCAAGACCACATTTGGAAGACAATACTTCTCATTTCACAGCCCAGTAGGAAACATGAGTTCAGCCAGCCGGGTAGAGGATCAAACCATGCCCTTCCCCATCAGATTCAACAGAAGCAGTGGTCTCTGCAGCTACTCCCCTCGTAGGTCTGCAGAGTCTGGGCCCTTCCAACTGCACCCAAGGGAGTCCACCTGCCTCACATACCCTTTTCAACTTAAACAGCAACATTCAAAACATCTGCAGTTTAAAAAAAAATCATTCAGCTAAAAAAACAGAAAGATGGTGTGACTATGGATGAAGAGACTCAAGAGGGTCAGAGACATGACAAAGGAGGTACAGGTTATAAAGACTGAATCCAGGCTGGGGAGGAAAAGCATATGTAGGTGCTAAGTGCAAACTTTTTTTTGTTGTTGTTGAAACTTTCCTAATAAAATATTGGGGGTGGAGGGCAAATGTAACAACAAAATGCAATGTGTGGCTTTGTCTGAATCCTGACTCTAGCAAATAAACTGTAAAGTTTAACTGCTATTGTTTTTTTGTTTTAATTTTTTTATTCTATAAAATGAGTTTCATTATGATATTTTCATACATGTAATTGCTGAATTTTGGGGGGATAATAATGGTATGGTGGTTATATTTTTTCTAAAGCATTCTTATCTTATAAATACTTACTGAAATTGTGGGGGGATGGGCTGAGGTGTAGCTCAAACAAGATTGTTCATAAGTTCATAACCACTGATTACATTTGATGATACATTCAAATGTAATTCTCTCTCTTTTTTTAATGTTTTATAAAGTTTTCATAATAAAGTGGTTTTGGGTTTTGTTTTTTGATGGGTTTTTTACATGAACAAACCCCAGCAACCCAGCCCTGCCAGCAAGCAGAACTCTGGGGTTCCCCTGCTCCAACCTGACCAATTCTACACCGGATGTGAGTTTGAAGAAAAAGACAAATAGTAGTAACTACTTTCCCCGGGGGCAGGGGTGGAGAGTAGCTTCCACAGACAGGAAAAGGCCCTGGGGGCCTGTTCTGCTTCAGCAGCTCCTCATCTTCCATCCTACCCCACCTGGGGTGGCCTCCATAGCTCCTTTCTTTCCTGCCCCCCAAGAATGGAATCAATGTTCTGGGAACTATTTTTCAGTTTTTGTAGAAACCTCTGACTCAGCAGGGCCCCAAGGCCTCAGTAAAATTGGGTTCCATGGGATTCTGCCCCATCCCCTCCCTTCAGTATCTTTGGCCCTCTCCCACATTACTGTGACTGTTGAAACTTCAGGTCACTCACTGACTGTAAGAGTCTAACAGGCCACACTAACACCCCAAAAAGAACAGGCTATCATTTTCTTGAGTGATCAAGAAACCCCCCAGGAGACCCAAAATAGCAGCCAAACCAAAAATGTTCTACGCATGGGCTTTGGGAATCATGTTTTCCTTCCTCATGCCAGTATGTGTGTGCATGTCTATGTGCACATATGTGTATGTGTGGACACGTGTGTCTGGGATGGTGTCTCTGGATTTAGTGATGGGAGAAAAATAATTCACAGAACTAAACCCAAAAGCTGTCAGGAAACCCCACTGTCCTTCAGTCTTCCTCCTATCCTGGTGAAGTTCTCACAAGGATAGCCCAGGCTTCAGGCCCCTACTCTGGCTTGCTGGCAGAGACTTGGGCTTGAGTACAAGCCTTACCAAATATATATTATGTGACCCCTCTGGGCCTCGGTGCCCCTATGCCTAAGATGGGGAGAAAACTCCTGCCCAACTCATAGAGCTGTTTATAAAAACTGTAAAAACAGAGACACTTTATACCGTAGCCCTCATGGTATACCAGTGCTTCCCAATGGTGGTCCACAGAATGCGGTCAGATCGAGAGATGCGGTATTTATATTCCACCTTGGCCTACACATCACATGCAGGTGAGCACATGAAGACTCTGATAAATCCTGAAGTTTCTTTTGTTTGTTTGCAGTGGTGGGGATCAAACCCAGGGCCTGTGCCTGCTACTGTAAGCACTCTACCACTGAGCTACATCCCCTGTTTTTTTGTTTGCTTTGTGAAAACACATTGATAAGAAACTTTGGCTCCTCCTGCCTCAGCCTCCCAAGTGCTGGGATTACAGTTTTGTGCCATCACACCCAACAATCTTTTTAAAAGTCTACTTAACATCACTGAATCCATTCTTCTCAATTTCTTAACTTGTTGGCTCCCTAAACCCTTTCCAATTAAGGAACTGCAACCTCCTTGTGACCTTTGAAGAACAGCTTAGGAAACACAGTTCCATGGGGGGGCTGGGCTTCTGTCTTGGGCCCAGCACCTTTCTCTGTGGCACTAACCTCACTTACATTCCCACACCTCACCTAGCAACCAGTGCCTTCTGCGTGGTTCATTCCTCACCAGTCCCATCCCCTCCTACAGGGGACTGAGGGGACTCTGCAATTTATTTTCGGCCTGGAAGAGTGGGCTCACCAGCTTCTCCTATACGTGCACCTTCACCTCTGCACTCTGCCCTCACCCCTATGCCCGGACCTATTTCGAAGCCTCAAACACAGACTGTGCATCCCTGCCACTAGGCCCCACACCCTTGCCCTCCTGGGGCAAATACACCCCGTCCTTCCCAAACATCAGGCAGGGGCCAGTCAAGTTCTGCTGCTTCCTTGAGACCTTCTCCCCTTCCCTGAGCTCTACAATCTAGCACATCATTGCGCACCAGTAATCGCCCTGTCTCCCCATCCACTCTAGGCCATCTTTAAGGACAGGGATTCTGCACTGTGCATCTTTGAGAGAAACCTGAGTTCAAATCTGGCTTCTACAATATATTGGCTGGATGATCAAGCTATTTAACTGAACTTCAGTTTCCTTATCTGTAAACTGGGGCAAACAGGAGTACCTGCTCTTGGGGTTTTTGTGAGGTGACTTGGTTAAAGCCCTTAGGTTAGTGTGTGGCACAAAGTACACACGACATCAGTGTGGGCTAATGCTATTATTGTTAATTATTATTATGACTCCTCTATACAGCCTTCCCCACTTCACTTCTCCACGCTGGAACTCCTTCAACAAAAGTGGCTGGGCACACAAGGAGGGGGTCTGGGAGGGCTCAGCAGGCTGAGGGGCAGGCACCAGGAAGAGGGTTTGGAGCTAGTTACTGGGCAGGGTGTTCCCGCCGCCCCATCAGGGTGCTTTCCGCCCCAGTACCAGAGCCAAGCCCAGCCAAACCAGCCCTACTGCTAAAGCCACAGGCTCCCAGGGCCGGATGGGGGCCCCATCCCGCCACAAATGAGGAAACTGAGGCTGGCTAGGCCTCTTCTCCGCGTCACCACCCTACCCTGGTACTACACAAACCTCCACCTGTCTACTCTGTGGAAGGAGCTCCGTCCGCAACTTTTTTGGCAAGGAGGGCCAGGCACAGCTTCACCTGGTGGAGCTCGGAGAGGCAAGAGTCCGGTCCATGCACTGATCTGAGACGTGTAGACGGGATTACCCACACGCCCCTAAAGGGCAGGGAGGAAAAGACGCTTATCTCTTCCCTCCCCGAGCACCCAACCCGCATCTGATTTTTCTGCTGGGACAGAAGGACCCTCCCAACTGCCCCTGCTGCTCCGAAGCCAGCGCTGCTGGAGGGTAGCGTCCGAGTGCCGGCCGGGTTCGGTCCTTCGCGGCGCGCTTCCTGGAGGAGGCGGTGCTTTTCGCGCGCTCGCGGCCGGTGAACCAACCCCTTCCCTCACTCACCGGTGTCCAGAGTTGTGAACCTGGCGCTCGGGCTGCCTCGCCGGCTGCTGCCACTGCCGCCGGGCATAGTCAGCGTCTGCAGTTGACGGACCAGCTCGGGCATGCGATCCCAGTGGCCTTCAGCGCGGCAGCGCTCCAACTCGCCCTCCACCTTCAGGTGGGAGCCGTGCGCGCCCTTCGCAGCCATCTTCGAGCGGGTGCTGTCATGGAAGGTGCGGCTGAGAAGTGGAGACCCGGCCGGGGGCGGCGTCCTGGCTGGGGCGCACAAGCGGGCGGGGTCGGCGGGGGCGCAGTCAGCAGTCGCGGTCCGGGTGGCAGCGGGGGCCCAGGCGGCGGCGGGGGGGCGGCAACAGCAGCAGCAGCCGCCTCCAACACCCCGTCCAGCTCCTCCGGGCTGGGGCTCCGGCTGCGCGGCCCCACCGCGTCCAGGAGCAGTCTCCGCCTCTGCAGCAGCACCTCCTGGCGCTGCTGCCTCCGCCGCTGCTGCAGCTGCTGCCACAGCCCGCGCCCCGGGCCCGGGCGTCGCCAGCTGCGGACCCGCCCCTGGACGCGGCTCCACCCTCTCGGGGGCGTGGCGAGGTTCCGGCGAGCCGGGCGCGCGGGCGGCCAGCGCGGCCACAGCAGCCAGGCGCGCGCCGGGCGCTCACGTCCGCCCCTGCGCCCGCCCCCCGCCGCCGCGGCCAAGTCGGAGCTCACTTTAATGCTGCGCGGAGCCCCGGCGCCCGGGGGCGCCTCGTTCCCCGCCCCCTCGCCGTCCCATGGCGGGCCTCTTGGTCTGGGGAGATCCCCGCCCCGATGACCCGACTTTGTGTAGTGACCCCGTCACCACTGCTGCCCACGACACGTCATAAATCTGGGGAGAGGCCGGCGGGTCACCCCGAGGCCAAGAGCGAGCCCCCCGCGGAGACTCTGCCGCGCGCCCGCGGGCCCGATGGAACGTAGGACACGCTGGCCCGGGCACGCCACCCCCGCGGTGGTGGGGCGCAAATGTCCTGGGCTCCAGGACGCCCCCACCCAGTCTAACTTTTCAGAACAGCGGAGTTCCTCTTTCCAACTTGATTCAGTCTGCTTGAATCTCTGTTGCCATGGGTTTCTTAAAGGCTCTAAGCGTTTCTCCAACTTGGTATTTACTTGTTTCTTAATTATGGTGAGTAAAGACCGTTCACAGCTAATGGGTTGCTAAACGGGGCTCAGCACGGTGCTTGTAGGGTGCCCAGAAGCTCAGAGGATTACAGGGCGGGACCTGGAGGGAGGGGCCATTGCCTGAGGCCAGTTATGTGGCCCCGCCCACCGATGCGACCAAGGCTAAAAGTCCTGTACTGGGGGATTGAGGACATCTCTCCAGAAATCAGCAAGTCCAAAAAAAAAAAAAAAAAAAGTCTGTACTTAAATTACATCTCGTATGGCCCAAATCTAAGACTCCACAAGACGGCAGGGTCGGGACAAGCTTTTAAGTACAGTAACTAGGAGTTAGAAAGTGGCCACTTCCTCCCCCTTGCGGAGGTCTTCACCATTGCCTGCCCTTGAGGCCTTGGGAGAGACACCTTTAGTGTCAGGAAACTTGTTGCTTCGTGTTCCGGACGACTGTAAAGGCAGGAAGGTTTTTATGTCAAGCAGAGGCCAGCTTATAGTGCCTACCTCCACAGGGCCCTTCTCTGCCTAACTTCAGGTCCACTGTGGATACCCCTTTCGTTCTCCAGGTTCCCCTTTGTTCTTCAGGTTCCAAATGCTGTGCCTTGCCTTACCTGGGACAGGAAGGGCAGAATTTCCTGACCCTGTGTGCTACAGAGAGCAGACACCTGGTATCTGATTTGAACCCCAAAGGGGCCAGGAGATAAATGAAGAAAAATCGGGACAGCTCTGGCAGTTGGAATTTAGAAACAGTTTACTTAATCGGCCTATAATCTCCTCCTGGCTTACTCCTGTCCATTTCTGTCAAGCTGGGCTTTTGTTACCTTCTGGCTGCCCTTGGTGATCACCAGAGCTAGGTTTCACTTGGACAGAGAGGTTGGGTGGGATTGGCCTGAGGACACACTTTGATTTTCCTCCCCCTAGAGTTCACACAAGTCAGCCTTGGGGCATGAGTGAACAGCAAAGTTGATAAAAGGGAGGTGACTGATAGAAATAAGAAAATCTCCTCTTTCCTCCCCATTCCTTTGCCAGCCCCTCCCCAGGTGGCAGAACACCAGGAATTGACTGCAGAGGGAATCTGCTGCTTGTTTATTTGACCTGGTCACCAACCTGTGTCGGAATGGGGGATGACACACAGTCTTCATGCTTCCAGTTTATAACAAGTGTTTCTCAACATGCCTGACCTCTTCGCAGCCCCCTCCAGCAGGGACTGACATTTCTCTTGGGAGTGAGAGACTTCAGGAGCAGGAACAAAGAACAGCTAAGATTGTATGGTAACATTTGCTGATATAAAAGGCAAATAGAAAATGTGGTGGTATTTTTTAATTATCTCGGCTAAAAGCTTAGAGCAAATTTTGATAAAGACCGCTCTTGCACACCAGCTCACCAAGTATACTACCAAAACAGCTTGATGATAAGCCAAGCT
This sequence comes from Castor canadensis, assembly GCF_047511655.1. Taxonomy (NCBI): domain Eukaryota; kingdom Metazoa; phylum Chordata; class Mammalia; order Rodentia; family Castoridae; genus Castor; species Castor canadensis. Next base: position 40,424,850 of record NC_133397.1, on the reverse strand, counting down.
GAGTTACTGCTGACTATAGAAAAGGAAGAGCCTTGCCTTGATGGTCTTAGTAGTGTCCCAGAGAAAGTGAAACCAGACTTTCGGACCCAAGGCCTAAACTCCTGAGATTCCATATGCCAGGTCTAGCCACCTGTCCCCAAATGCCAAACAGAGGCATGGTGAAGGCAGAGAAAGGAGGTTTATTACAAGGCTTGGGGCTTGCCGTGGAAAGAGGTAGAGTAAACACTCAGCTCATCTTCAGGCATCTTCGGGGTAGACATGAGCTACAGGTTTAAATAGACAAAAGAACTCGCAGGGGACAAAGGTATGCATAGTTAAACAGTCCCAGTCACAGGTATAGTTATGACTGGCAGAGCAGTCTTGGTCAGGCCGGTGGTCTGGTGAGTTCGTGATTGGTGGAGCCCACAATCTTGGTCAGGCAGGTGGGCTGGTCCAGTTTTGGAAAGTTATCATCTGGAGGGAGTAATCTGATTCCTCTTTGAGAGGATTCTTGGGATAATTGTCCTCATTGGGAGGGTGGCAGCTCCAGGTGGCTCCAGTTCATTGTCATAAAGATATTATCAGTTTTGTCTTTTTTGGAATCCAAGGTGATTGTAAAGAGGACGACTTAGAGAAAAGACAGATACAGAGATGCTAAGCTTTTCCTGTTTTTAGTTAATTTGTGGGGTCAAGTAAGGAGTCAGTGCTTTTCAGCAAAAGCAACTTGAATGCCTCTTACAAAAGTAATGGAGTTCAGAGGAGGAAGTAAATGCAGTTTTTACTGAGAAATGTGTATTTTCAACAAGCAACAAAGATTGTACAGCATGAGGAAGCAGACCCCAACACCAAGTCTGCAGAAAACTTAGTTACTGCCCCTGAACAAGGTGGAGAGATTTTTGCCTCTGGACTATGACGAAGGCTGTGGCAACTTATTGATCTTCATGATTCTTGTGAGGTTAAGGGCTTACTGAGACCGCTTGTTATCTTCATAGGTCGGACAGTTTTTGATACTTAGGTAGGCCCAGAAACACATGGTACTAAAGCTAATTTTCACTCACAAAAAGTCTCTTCATGTGAGGCAAGCTAGAAGTAGGAAAAGTGTGGGGCTCATTCAGGTTGACTGCGGATGGGCCAAACCACCCTCTCCTGACCTCTCTCTGTCTCTCTCTCTGTCTCTGTCTTTCTCTCTCTCTCTCTCTCTCTCTCTCTCTCTCTCTCTCTCTCTCTCTTTCCCCCTCTCCCTCTCCTCTCTCTCTCTCTCTGCCAGTGGGCTCTATCTGTACCCACCATGCCCCCTTCTTCTTCTTCCCTTTCCTTACCTGGCAGAATGAGTGACTCCCCTTTCCTCAATAAAGCAATTCTATTTCACCCCATCCATATGCTCTGCTTGGATTCTTCCATTTGGAGCACAAAGACCAAGATCTTCTGATCAAAGACTGCACCAGCACCATTAAGACATATTTGGATCCCTAGGGGAAAGGTTACCAAGGACTCAGTTAAGTCAAATTAAGGACGTGAAATTTTCAGAAAAGTTGAGGTCACACTGCCTGTACAGGGCCAATAAGATGCAGGAACCCTCACAATTGTCTTTTCTTAGCTGAGAACATTTTGCACACCTGGTTGTCTGGATTACAGGATTTACCTCCATGGATAAATCCTGTCTTTCCTTTGATAAATTTCTGTATGGAACTCTCTAAGCTTGAGGAGTAAGCAGTCTTAGAGCTCACCTCCTCTGAAGGACACAAGAAAAGGTTGTGTGTATGTTGGAGAAGACTAGAATCACAGGGCACCTTAAAGCCCTTGGGTTCCTGGTTGAACACCTGTAAAAGGCAGGAAGGGACCTCAGTGAACTTGGAGACACAGCCATCCAGGAATCTGCCGATTTTCCCTGGAGAAGATTAATAACAGTATTGACTATTTTGATGTAAAGAGACATTGAAGAAATACACCATTACACCATAGATGTACAATTGTGAAATCCTGAGACCTCCAAGATTAAAAAAAACAATAGCATCCAAGTTTAGTACTCTAGGGAGTCAGGGATGACTATTGATATTACTGTGCCATCTCAATCACAAATTTATAAGTTGTTCTTTAGTTTCTAGAGAAATGTTTTCTTGTGAGTTTAAGGGTAAAATGGAGCCAGGTGTCAGTGGCTCACACCTGTAATCCTAGCTACTTAGGAGGCTGAGATCAGGAGGACTGTGGTTTGAAGCCAGCCATGGTTTGAAGGGCAAATAGTCCATGAGACCCTATCTCAAAAAAACCCTTCACAAAACAAAAGGGCTGCTGGAGTGGCTTAAGGTGTGGGTCCTGAGTTCAAACCCCAGTACTGCAAAAAAAACAAAGGTGGGGGGGGAGTAACACCTTCATTGGTGACTTGCTTTTGTTTTTTTCCCACTTTAGTTTCTGAGTTCTAAGGGCTTTTCCAAAATATCCAGTGAGGTTTTGGGGGTCTGGCCATTGGGGCTATTTCCCTCCCATCCTTGTTTCTGCTTGCATATTAAATACCCTATTTATGGTTTCTTTCACAAAAAGAGAAGAGAGCCAGGGCATATCTACTTCAGGATCTATTCAGTGCTGTCACCAAAGGACCTGGCCCTGATGTCTCCTTGACCAAGAAGAAGCCTCCAGAAGACCTTGACCAACATCAATGGCTTTTCTAAACCCTAAACCCCTTCAGTTTCACATGCAATCCAAGCTCTTTTGGTTTTTTTTTGTTGTTTGTTTTTTTGTGGCACTGGGGTTTAAACTCAGGGCCTCATGCTTGCTAGGCAAACACTCTACCACTTGAACTACTTTGCCAGCCCTTTTTTGTGTTGAGTATTTTCAAGATAGGGTCTGGCAAACTATTGGCTAGGGCTGGCTTTGAACCATGATTCTCCTGATCTCTGCCTCCTGAGTAGCTAGGATTACAGCTTTGAGCCACCTAACCAGTCCAAGCTCTTTTGAGTCATTGTTGGAGGTCAATTTTATAACTGAATTTTTTACATCTGAAGTTCATACTAGCATATGAATTAGCTGGTTTATATCTGGTCTTCTGGATTACATGTCTCTAAAACAAATCCAAACTCCTCTGTAATGTTCTACTTTTTCTAGGCCTTGAAGAGTCTTTGACAATGGTTTTCAGCTGCAAATGAAACCAAAGTTTAATTCCACCATAGAGATTTTTTCTGTTCTGAAGATTTACCTTAAAAGTGAGCATTGGAGTGTCTAGCTATCCAGATGGAAAAGTGAGTGGGCCAGAGAGAGAGATGGAGCAGAGGGAGATGGAGGTACTAGGGTGGAAGAAGAGGAATGGTAGGTTTAAACTGTGAAAAGGGGGAGGATATAAATGATAGTTCAACATTCACATTTTTATTTTGCTTTGACCAAGGAATCTGTTAATGAAGTAATTTTGGAAGTTGGTTTCTTTTGGATGCTTCCTCAATGCTAAAAAGAAAAAACAAAACCACCCTTCAATGTTTGGAATTGTGTTCCCTCTTTGTTCTAAAGCATCTCTCAAGTGAATCATTTCATTGATATTAGAATCCTTGTAGTGACCACTGTAATTCTACAGCACAATTCTAAACTATCATATTGTGGGTTGATGCTATTGAGAAAGATCAGTGCTCACATTTGGGTTTATGCATAAATCCATGTAAGAAGCAGAAGTGCAACCCAAGGAAAGCATAGACTGATGCTTATCCAGAGGCAAACCCATGAGAGTTTAGGACTAGAAAGCTGAGAATTGTTTGTGCATCCTATGACTCAGGGAACCCCAGTCTCTCAGATAGAGCTTTTCCAACTAGCACCCTGATGAATGTGTCATTCCCAGCAGAAGGAGGGTCTGGAGACACCTGTCATGAACCAAACTTCCATAGGCAAAACAAGCCTGGCCCTGGTGGCTTACACATAGCTAATCAGGAGGCAGAGATCGGGAGGATCATGATTTGAAGCCAGACCCAGGCAAATATTTTTCAAGATCCTATCTTGAAAAAACCTAACACAAAACAGGGCTAGAGTAGTGGTTCAAGTGGTAAGAGTGCCTGCCTAGGAAGCAAGAGACCCTGAGTTCAAACACCCATTCTGCAAATAAAAGAAAGAAAGAAAAAATATGCAACACAAAATAGGTCTGTGGAATGTTCTTATAAAGAATATTATAAAGAATTTTTCGGTTTTTTGGCAGTACTGGAGATTAAACCCAGGGGCTCCCACTTGCTACGCAGACACTCTACTACTTGAGCCATAGTACCAGCCCTTTTTGTGTTGGTTATTTATTTTTTTTGGGAGACACTGGGATTTGAACTCAAGATCTCATGCTTGCCAGGCAGACACTCTTACCACTTAAACCACTCCACCAACCTTTTGTTTTGGTTTGGTTTGGGTAGTATGGGGGGTTGAACTCAGGGCCTTGAGCTTGCAAGGTAGGTGCTCTACCACTTGAGCCACAGAACTTAGAGCTTCACATCTTTTTTAGGGGGAGGGTTTTTTCAAGATAGGGTCTCCTGAACTATTTGCCCAGGGTACTGGCTTCGAATTTTAATCTTCTTGATCCTCTTATGCTACCTCTGAGTAGCTAGGATTACAGGAGTGAGCCACCAATGCCTGGCTTGTATTGGTTATTTTGAGATAGGGTCTCACTGAACACCTGGGCCAGCCTGGACCATGATCCTCCTATTTGTGCTTCCCTGTGTAGCTGGAATGACAGGCAGACAGCACTGCACTCAGGCCTTGGTTGAGATGGCATCTTGTGAACTTTTTGGCTGGGGTGGCCTCTCCTTCCTATTGATCTCTACCTCTCAAATAGCTGGGTTTACAGGCGTAAGCCTCTATGCTCAGCCAGTTCTCCTAAAGCCCATGGGAAAGTTAGGTGTTGACCTATTGGGACCCACACCTGTCCTCTTCGATAAAAATGTGCAACAACAAAAAAAATGACAAGGCTGAGCATAGACAAATACTAGTATTGCTAGAAATAAAGGAGATGTCCTAAGGAGAAAAGATTTTCAAATTAAGGTTTTCTTATTGCTAATATACGCAATATCGGGGAGCTTAATAAAGAAAAAAACAAAACAAAACAAAATTGGAACATGGGCCCAAAGTAAACTTTATCCCTCACTGTTTCAGGCTGAAAGACCTCCAGTCAGGAGACTCAAGGGCCTTGGAGGGGCATACTGTTTCTGAGTCAGGGGTCTTAGGTTGCAATGGCCAGGAGGTCTCTGTTGAATCTCAGGGAGCCTCCATAATTGGATGCTGGCTCCCTGAAAATATCATCAAGACAACTTTGTGATAATTCAAAGCTGAGTATGCTGTTCTCACAAGAAGGGAAAATACAGGGCTGGTGGAGTGGCTCAAGTGGTAGAGTGCCTGTCTTCTGAGCATGAGACTCTGAGTTCAAACCCCAGTACTGCAAAAAAAATATAGATAGATAGATAGATAGATAGATAGATAGATAGATAGATAGGTAGCGGGGCACCTGTGACTCATGCTTACGCCTGCAATCCTAGCTACTTGACAGGCTGAGAGCAGGAGGTTGACTGGGGCAAATAGTTCTTGAGACTTTGTGCTTGAGTCCAAGCACAAAATGGACTGGAGGTGTGGGTTGAGCAGTAGAGCACCTGCTTTGCAAACAGGAAGCCCTGAGTTCAAACCCTAGTCCCATCAAAAGAAAAAGTCATAGAGCTTTTAAAATGGGGGGCGGTCAAAGCAGGAATATTTATGAAGTGTTGGGCCTATTTTAAGGCAGCTCTTCCAAAGAGGATTAAACAAGAATCACTCCATACTTTAGGATTGTTGAACAGGGCACAGTGAAGGCTTTGAGGAAAGGGTTTCAGAGAGTCTTAGAAAACAAACCATGGTTTGATGCTGTCCATTGAAATGCTGCCAAGTTCATTTTAAATGGTTTCTTCTTAAAACTTCTACAAAAAATAATGAAATTATTTACAACATTCATTATCCCTCATGAGTGTCTTATAATTGTCAAGCCATGTCAGTGTCATCAGTGAGCTGTTTGAGTGTAGATGGTTTTTATTCTTCTTTGTATACTGATGCAGGTTTTCTGTTTGGCAGTACTGGGGTTTGAACTCAGGGCTTCAGGCTTGCTAAGCAGACACTCTACCACTTGAGCCACTCCACCAGCCATTTTTTTGTGTTGGGTATTTTCAAGATAGAGTCTCTCAAAGTATTTGGCCTAGGCTGGCCTTGAGCCATGATCCTCCTGATCTCTGCCTGCTGAGTAGCTAGGATTATAGGTGTGAGCCACTAGCACCAGGACCCAAAGATTTTTATTTATGATCACTGCCACATCCTCAAATCACTCTACTAGCTGTCACAGTGACTGTGAGGTGAGGTTGGAGTGCTCCTAGCCACCAGAAGTAACACAACAAGCCTGATGAGAAGTCTTCCCCACCTCTACTCTGTCCTCTTCTTTTATACTTGCCATTTGAAACCATCATATTTGTGACTTTAGGGGTCCCTAAAGACCTGTTTGGGGTCCCCTAGGGATCAGTTTCTACCACCTACTAGATTGCTGACCAGTGCTCTGTTTTTCATGACACCTATCTCTTGTTCTTACCTTAAAAATGCTAAATTTGAATATAAGTATATGATTGATAGTTGTCTCAACCACATGTATCAGTACATGTGAGGCAGCACAGGATGATAAACTGCCTTCCCAATCTTACCTAGTCACATGGTCCTTATGTTTAGTAATCAGCGTTTACTTTTTACCATGATTGTGGGCTCATGGCATTTCTGGTTCATGCTAGCCCATGTCTTACTTAATTATCAGTACAGAATGAATCTCTCAGAATGTTGACATTTAATGTTCTGCCAGCTCTGTCTGGATAGTCAGTCTTTCCCTTTGAAATCTACCAGGAAGATTGTGTGTAATCATTAGACCAAGGGTTAAAGTCCTATATAGGCAAGCCTCAAAATCATGACTTGTGTTTATGCAGAGCAGGCACTCAGTAGTGATTTCGTTAATTTTAGAATCTCAAAATGCCATAGATTTTCCTATGGCTATTTTTTACTTGCTTTGTTTTGTTTGAGATTTTACACCAGAAACCCAGAATATACACCCCCACAACCTTCTACCTCTTAAAGGTAACTGCTGGAGTTTATGGTTCTTTTCCTTCCTTCCTTCCTTCTTTCCTTTTCTCTCTCTCTCTCTCTCTCTCTCTCTCTCAACTCAAGGCCTTATGCTTACTAGACAGAGGCTCTACACACTTGAGCCATTCTGCCAGCCCTTACTATATTGCTGTCTGATATCCTTTATGAGATTTAGGGAATTCTAGTCTTAGTTTCTTTTTAAAATTATGATTGAAGTTGAATTTTACAGATACTTTCCATTTATTGAGGTAACCATGTGACTTTTCTGCTTTAAATTTATTAAATGGTGGAACAATTTGATTTTCAAATGTTAAGTCATCCTTGCATTTCAGGCATAAGATTGACCTAGCTGTGCTCATTTCCTCTGGCTGCTGTAATAAATTAACACACGCTCAATGGCTTCAAACAATGCACATTATTACATGTTCCTGGAGGTCAAAGTCTATTTTTTTGGTGGTACTGGGGTTTGGATTCAGGGTCTCACACTTGCTAGGCAGGTACTCTACCACTTGAGTTATCCCACCTAAGCCACCCCACAGGCACCCAAAGGGATTTTATCAGAATTGTGTTTCTTCTTTTTTAGTTTTTTTTTTTTTGGGGGGTGGGACTGGTGTTTAAACTCAGGGTTTCACACCTGAGTTCTGAGTACTGCTTGGCTATACCTCCAGTTCATTTTGGTCTGGTTATTTTGGAAATGGGGTGAACTATTAGCCCAAGCTCTCAGTCTCAGCATAGGCATGAGCCACCAGTGCCCTGCTTGTGTTTCTTCTTGAGGCTGCAATTTCCTTACTTTTTCTCAGTTCTTTTTGGGCAGCATTGAACTCAGGGCCTCACACTTGCTAGCAGGACCTGGAGCCACAGGCCAGCCCTTTTTGGTAATGGGTCGTCCATCCCCGTGCACACCCCCCCCCCTGCCCCGCGCTCCCCCAGATAGGATCTCAGGAACTGTTTGCCTGGGGCTGTCTTTAAATTGTGATTCTCCCAATTTCTGTCTCCTGAATAGCTAAGAAGCTTTTCTCAGTTCTAAGGGTCAATCGAATTCCTTGACTCATGGCCCCTTCCTGCATCTTCAGAGGTCATCATTCTAACCTGTGCTTCCATGGTCACGTCTCCTCCCAGACTCTGACCTTTCTTGTGATTACACTGGGGAAAATCCAAGTAATGTCCCCATCTCAAGGTTCTTAATTTACCTCTTCAAAGTTCATTAGCCCTATAAAAACACATATTCACAGATTTTAAGACTTCAGACATGAACATTTTTGGAGGCTATTTTGTCTGCCACATCGGTCATAATTTGTTTTCCTTTTATATATTACTTAATTTGATTTATTAATACAATGTTTTGGTTAGAATTTTTGTATCTGTTAAGAGTATTATGTTTGCTGTGCATTAAACATATTGGAAAAATGTATAAAAATAGAATACATTGTAAAACCTATAGGAAAACAATATTGTGTGCACTTGTAAGCCTATGATGTAAACAAACACCATATGGTGCCCGATATGCAAATCAGCTAACCCCCAGCTGGTGCTGATATGCAAATCAGCTAACCCTAAACTGGTGCTGATAAGCTGGCCTGCTATGGACATTTAAACCCCACTCGCCACTTCCTCCTGACCGGCAACACCTATCACACTGGTCAACAGCAGCCCCCAGACCAAGTGGACCGGACACTCTGCACGGCCGGTGGTCTTCCCTGGGCGTCCTGGAGGCTATCCAGACTGAAAACTAGCCAGGACTGGTGCAGAGACAGCCGCTGGCGGACTAAGATTCACGTCTGGAGATGAGCACAGCTTGGACATAGGCTGTAACCCCCTGGAATAAAGTGTGTGTATGAGCAACTCAGTTCCTGCCTAAGTTAATTCATTTAGCGCCTGACTGACGGTCAACTCTGCACCGTCACCTGCTCGCGACAGTATCCTTGTCCATAAATACTCTCATCGGAAACTGGCTTCATTGGATTTTGGTATCAAATTTATGCTAGACTTGTACGTGGAGGGTTTACCAGTGGTTTCTTCTCCAGAGTTTATATACAGTAAATATTGTTTTTTCCTTAGCTATTTGTAGGAATGTTAAAAAATATTGGCACAATTTCTTTAAGAATTATGGACTTCAAATTTCTGTTTTCTCTTTGGTGAATTTTTGGTAAGTTATATTTTTCTATGAATACATCCATTTCATCTGCTCTTCAAATCCTCTCTTTCTTTTCTTTTTTAAGACTAGGTCTTGCTATACTATGCAGGCTAGCCTCAAACTCTGGATACCTTTCCCTCAACCTCCAAGTGTTGGGATTACAGGTGTGAGCTACTATATCTGGCTCCTCTTTTTAATGTTTATAGATTTTGTAGTTTTAGCTGAATTTTCATTTCTGATATTATTTGTACATTCTGTCTTAGAATTTTCCTTGATAGCTGCCAGAAATGTATCAATTTTAATGGTCTTTCCAAAGAACTTTTTTTTTATGGTACTAGGGTTTGAATTTAGGGTCTCACACTTGCTAGGCAGGGGCTCTAACAATTGAGCCACTCAACCAGCTCTTTTTTATGTTGCGTATTTTCAAGATAGGGTCTTGAGAACTATTTGCCCAGCCTGGCTGTGAACCGTGATCCTCCTGATCTCTGCCTCCTGAGTAGCTAGGATTACAGGCATGAGCTGCTGGTGCCCGGCTTCTTTTGTATTTCTGTAACAGTCAGTAAAGGCTAGGTTATGTTCCAGTAATAAACAATACCCCCAAATCTCAGGCCTTTCAATAAGTTTATTTCTCACTCATGCCTGTTCTTCTCCAAATTGTTCTTACTCTGGGGCTAAAGTTAGCAAAGTTGCCATTGACTAGAACATGGAAATTCATTATGGCAGAGAAAAAAAGAGATGGTATGGTAAACCACATTTTGCTCTTAACACTTCTGCCTAGGCTGGGAATGATGGCACATGCCTGTAACCAGTCCCAGCACTCAGGTGACACAGGCAGAAGGATCATGAGTTGAAGGACAGTTTGGGTTACATAGCAAGGCCCTATCCCCCAAAATAAAAGAAAAACCTAGCTGGGTGCCAGTGGCTCACACCTGTAGTACTAGCTACTCAGGAGGCAGAGATCAGGGGAATCACAGTTTGAAGCCAGTCCAGGAAAATAGTTCAGAAAACCACCACCACAAAAAACGGCCCGTGGAGTGGCTCAACGTGTAGGCCCTGGGTTCAAGCCCCAATACCACACACACACACACACACACACACACACACACACACAAAAGAACTCTTCTGCCTAGATATTTTGCTACTGGTTGAGATATTATTTTAGCTCATTGATTTTCAGCCTTTCTTATTTTTCTTTAATTTTTTGTGGCACTGAGATTTGAACTCAGGGCTTCACACTTGCAAGGCAGGCACTCTTATTGCTTGAGCCACTGCACCAGCCCTTTTTTGTGATGGGTTTTTTTGAGATAGGGTCTCTCAGAATTAATTGCCTGGGGTTGCTTTGAACCTTGATCCTCCTGAACTCTGCCTCCTGAGTAGCTAGAATTACAGGAGTCAGCCACTGGCACCCAGCAATCTACCAGCCCTTTTTCTTGTGATTTTTTTTCTTGAGATAGGATCTGGAAAATTATTTGCCCCAAGGCTGGCTTTGAACCTTGATCCTCATGATCTCTGCCTCCTGATTGGTTAGGGTTATAGGTGTGAGCCACCAGTACCTGGCTTCTGTCATATTTTCTAATTCACTTATTCTCTCTTCTCATGTGTCGAAATTGTTGTTAAACCCATTCCTTGAGAGTTTGACATTTTTTATATGTATTTTTGTTCACAAATTTCTATTTGACTCATTTAAAAAATATTTGTATTACTTTTTATAGTTTTTAGTTCCCTGCCCAAATTTTCAAACTTGGTTTTTACTTCTTTGAAGATAAGAGTTTGTTTGTTTAACAACCTTTGTCTGATAATTCCAGTTTCTCAAGCTGTGATCTGTTGATTTTCCTTCTAGTTTTTGTCTGGTTTTTTTTCTTATTTCCTCATGTCTACTCACCTTTGATTACACAGAACATTGCATTTGAAAATTTGTTGTAGAAATCATTTAAGGCTTAGGATGATTTTGTCTTCCTCTGAAAAAATTTTAATTGTTTCTTTTATTTTGGCAGTACTGGGATTTGAACACAGGGCTTTGTGCTTGCCAGGCAGGCGCTCTACCACTTGAGCTATACCTCCAGCCTTAACAGTTGCTTTTTCTAGCTGCTTGGGGACTCAAACAGTCTGGGATCACCTTATTCTAAAAATCAGGGCTTGAGATTTCTGGGAAACAGAAATTGGGTTGCAGTCCATGAGAAGACTCATCTAACATTCTAGTTTATTTGATAGAAGGAACTAGTCTTGACTTCCCCATCCCCATCACAGGTTTATGTGCCCCGCCTGTGTGTTCCCATGGCAACCTGGGCTCTAACAAGCCTTTGCCTGTTTATTCTCTTACATTTTTTTCCCAGCTAGACTGGAAGTGTCTTGGGGTTACTATTTCTCCAGCATTTAACAGAGTACCAGGTGTTGTGGGCCTAAACAGCCTATCCAGCCCATCCCCATGATGAGGATATGGTTCATCTTTGATAAAATCTCCAGTATTCACATCTGCTCTATCTATGTGTGAAGATTCCTCTGTGGCTGGAAAGCTAAGAGGTACTGATTTATGCATCCAGGCTGGCAAGCAGAACAGGAGAAAGCAAAGAAAAACAGACTCAGAAGTTAGAGGCTAAGGGCTCCTCCAGTGAATAAAGTCTCTGGGAATGAGCAGAAAGTATGGAACAAGCTCAGAGTTTTCCAGGCTGTGGAATTGACTAGGTCAGATACGCAGAGCTAGAGGAGTTCCTAGCCGACATCTGGGTAACACTGTTGTAGTGTGTCTAGGAAATTCAGGCAGAATGGTTTCTAAGAAAGGAATCTTGCATACTGGAATGCTGAACACATAGGATTTGTGGGTTGTGTCCACAAAAATCACTTTACTTTTCCTTCCTTTGCCTTCTGTTGACTTTTAATCCTTTTCAGTGGGAGTATGGATGGTTCTTTCCCTGGTGGTAGATAGAAATCCTTTCATGCATGGAAATTTTTCTTGGCACCTCTAGATAAAAGTCCAAGAGTCAGTTTATTTATTTTTATTTTTTTATTGTGGTACTGGGACTTGAACTCAGGGCCTACCCCTTGAGCTATTCCACTGCTTTTTTTTTGAGATAGGGTCTCTTGAACTGTTTGCCCAGGCTGGCTTGGAATCACAGTCCTCCTGATCTCTGCCTTCTGAATAGCTAGGATTGCAGGCGTGAGCCACCAGCACCCATCCAGAAGTTACTTTAAGTTCCAAATGCAGACTCAGTTCAAAACTTAGAAGAGCCCAATCCAATATATTAATCAAAATTTAAGTCTTCATTTAAAGATAAGTTTTCTCTCCCACTTTCCTTGAAGCTAGGGCCTGTGCAGCATGGGAGGAACTCTGTTAAACCTCTTCTCTTTCTTACTTCCTTGTTTTAACTGCTGCTTCTCGCTTGCAGCGCTGAAGTGGGAAAGGAAGAGAAGATAAGAAGGTTTGAAGTAAGTGTGTTTTATAGTCCCACACCTGGGGTCCAGAAGTTCCCCTGGCAGCTGTTCAAAGGTGGGAGAGCGCCCCCCGCCGGACACCCTGCTGCACTCCCTCTCCCTCGGTAGGCTTTCCCTGTTCCCCCAGGAGCAGGTATTCACCTCCTAGCCTGTAGCCCTAGGATACTCTTGTCTCATAGGCCATCTCCAGGTGGATGTTGCTTCTGCCACCTCTTCTTCTGCTCCCCAAGACTCGTCTCACTTGACCTGCACTCAGAATGTGAAGAAGCTGCTGCCCAGACCTTCTCTCTTTCAAGACTGCTCACCTTTCTAAGACCCAGACCAGTGTGTGCCTACGCTCCCTCAGACTGGAGAGGAGAGGGAAGGTGATCCTTCAGATTTTGCCAAAGAAATGCTTATTACAGGGGGTGGGGGCGGGGGGAGAAATGACCCAAGCCTTGTATGTACATATGAATAATAAAACAAACAAACAACAAAAAAGAAATGCTTATTACAAAACACCGTCCCTGAAGACTGGGGTGTGGCTCAAGTGGTAGGGTACCTGCTTAGCAAGTGTGAGATCTTGAGTTCAAACCCTGGTACCAGCCAAAACAAAATAAACCTCCAACTAAAACATCTTCCCTGACCCTACCTTTTTGACACTTTGTGTGTGGGGGTGTGGTGCTAGAGATCAAACCTAGGACCTTGTACATGCTGGGCAAGTGCTCTACCAAGCTACATCCCCAGCCCTTGGTTTGTTAGATAGGGTCTCACTATGTAGTGTAGACGGGCCTCCAACTCATGATCCTCCTGCTTCTGCCTCCCCAGTGCTGGGATTACAAGTATGTACCACCATGCCTAGTTCCTAATTACTTTTTAAAGGCCCCACCTCCCAACACTTCCACAATGCTAATCAAATTTCAACAAGAGCTTTGGAGGAGATTAGCCATATTCAAACCATAGCACTCCTCTTTCAGGTCCAGATGTGGCTTCTCATGGTCTGGTGATTTAAGCTGAAGAACAAGTTCTTTGCTAACATGAAAAAAAATGGAAAGTAACAGGAGTTGGAGAGAACACTCATATGCTCTTTTTTTTTTTCTTTTGCAGTACTGGAGTTTGAACTCAGGGCCTACACCTTGAGCTACTCCACCAGCTCTTTTTTGTGATGGGTTTCTTGAGATAGGGTCTCTTGAACTGTTTGCCTGGGCTGGCTTGGAGCCATTCTCCTTCTGATCTCTGCCTCCTGAATAGCTATGATTACAGGCGTGAGCCACAGGCACCTGGCACATATGGCCTTCTTGGAGTATGAATTGATATAACTACTTGAAGAACTTTTGCAGAATCTGATAAAGATGAACATGTACACTCCCTATAAGCCAGCAGTTCTACTCTTGGGTAAATATCTAACAGAAACGTGATCAGATGTACAAAAGACCTGTTCTACAGCATTCAAAAGAGCATTATTTATAATAGCCTAAAACTAGAAGCTCCCCATCAAGGGTACAATGGATGAGAATGTAGTATGTATCAACACAGTGAAATAGTACACAGAAATATGAACCAATAATCTCAAACTACACCAACAGGAATGAATCTCAAAATTATGTTGAGCAGATGGAGCCACAGGCAAGAGTATATACTGTGTGATTCTACTTATGTAAAATACAAAAACTGGTACAATTGTTCTGTGGTATTCAAAGTCAGGATAACAGGTACCTCTGCAGGGAGAGGGTGATGTTTGCAAGGCAGCTTAAGGTGGGGGACTCCTAGAGTGTTGGTAACTTTTTGGCTCTTGATCTGGGTGCTGGTTATATGGATGCATTCAATTTCTGAAAATTTATTGAGCTAAACACTTTTCTATAGGCGCATTTTTCTTTGTCTATGCTATACATCAACACAATGTAAAAAAAAAAAAAAGCCTTCAAGGAAACACAGTCAATGTATAATGTGAAAAAACGATAGAAAAAAATTCAGAAAAAAAAAAGAGAGTGGAAAACATTAGCTATCCCAGTCAGCAAACATATGCAATCCTGCTGGAGTAGGAGAGTTTCTTCCGTGACAGGGTATTAATTCTTACTTGAACAATCTAGAAGTCCCACCTTGTTCCATCCTCTGATTGTGCAGAACACACACCTGTTGTATCCCATTTCCTTTGCAGGGAATTCTGGGGCCCAGGGGTTGCCTTAGGGTTGAACAGCAGCAAATTGTTGTTTACCAGGCTTCAGATTTTAGGGACATATTTGTTAGACTTCTGGTCAATTCCATGTATAAGTAGCCAATTCTGGTACCAAATTATTTGCTTGGATTCATTTACAAGTTACAGAACACTCACCTATAAATGACTTAAACAAAGGTGGCTTCTCACTCATGGACCAAATTTGGACAAGAATGGAAGCAGAGAGATCAGGTGGGAAACTCTTTCTGGAGCAGATAATGGTTCCTTGGACTGGAATGATAGTAGAGGTGGAAATACTAAAGGACTCAGGATATATTCTGGTAGTATCAAGAAGATTTCCTTAGCCAGGTGCTGGTGGCTCACCCCTGTAATCCTAGCTACTTGGGAGGCTGAGATCAGGAGGACTACATTTCAAGGCCAGCTTGGAGTGGTGTGGGGGAATAGTTCGAGAGACCCTATCTTGAAAAAACCCAACACAAAATAGAGTGGCTCAAGTGGTAGAGCACCTGCCCAAGAGGCCCTGAGTTTAAATCCCAGTACCACCAAAAAAAAAAAAAAAAAAAAAAAAAAAGGATTGAGAGAAATCAAGAACTGCTAGAATCTTAGCTTGAACAACTGAATAAGTAAGATTTACTTACTTATTTACTAAATGAGATTTACTAAATGAACAAGCCAGAGAAGTGCAGATTTTAGGGTAAAAATCAAGTTTTTTTGGGGGGAGGAAACATGTTAAGTTTGATATGCTAATTAGAGATTCATGTGGAGATGTCAAGTAGGCAGTTATTTAGAGGAATCAGGACTTATATGGGGAGGTCACTCCTAGAGAGAGAAATTTTGGAGTTGTCTGCATATAATTGATATCTAAAACACAGAACTAGATGAAGTCGCATAGGGAGAGCAAGTAGATAGGGAAGGGTTCTCGGAACCCTAGGCACTTTGATATTTATACATGGAAGAAGGCAGCAAAAGAGCCCAAGAAAGAAAAGCCAGTGAGGTAGCAGGAAGACCAAGAGTGTGTGGTGTCAGAAACCAAGACAAGAAAGTGCTTCAGAGTGGGAAGTGGTTATGATGAATAGTGTTGACAGGGGAGGAAAATAAAAACAGAGATCGAAGAAAAGACCACTGGATTTACATGAAAATTGCAGTTTCAGCAGCACGGTGGGGAAGAAACCAGAAAGCAAGCTTAGATGTTGATGGGAATGGTCTGGTAGAGATGGAACACTTGATTTGAGAGAGAGATGACAAAAGATAGTATCTGTAGAAAAAGTGGGAATAGAATGAAGACACTATCCATCTACCAGATACCAAGTTTCTTTTCTTTTCTTTTTTTTTCTTGCAGTTCTGGGGCTTGAACTCAGCTCCTTCACCTTGAGTCACCCCACCAGCCCTGTTTTTTTTTTTTTGTGATGGGTTTTTTGAGATAGGGTCTCACAGAACTATTTGCCCCAGCTGGCTTTGAACACGATCTTCCTGATCTCTGCCTCCTGAGTAGTAGGATTACAGGCATGAGCCACGGGCATCTGGCTCTGAGTTTCTTAAAGAAAGATACCATGTCTTACTTAGCTACTTAGTATGAAGAAGGTACACAAAGAACTGTTATTGACTTAATGAATAAATGAACAAATGGAGGGATGGATGAATAAAGGAATGGCAGGTGCAAGGCACCTGGAATGAACTAGATCAAAACAACCCAAAGTTCAGAGTAAGGAAAGAAGGATATTGAATCAATAGGGTTCCTTTAGGGACTTAGGGATCCTAGGATTTTTCTCTGGGATAAGGTTTACATTTTAATTTTTTTTTTGAACAGGCAAAATAACTTTATTCCAAATTAAACATTAAGGGGAGAATAGATACACAGAAATCCAGTGATTGTTTGCAAAGACAAGAAAAATCATCAGAATTTGTTCATTTGGAGGCAATGCAAGAACACCTTACGACAGTTTTTTTTCCCCACCAGGTAGAAGGTGCCATCTACCAAATCTTGGTAGTTTTGAAAGAATGGCCTTAATATCCATGTATGGTTAAATGCATGGTAAATACCAATAGCCTTTAAAAGCATTCAGCTGTTGTTTTGTTTGCTGTTGCATTTCTAAGATAACCTTCAAAAAGGAAAAAAGAAGGGGCTTGTAAAACCATAAAACTTACTTGTAAAAATGTGTCATGCAATCTACTTGAGTAGATGGATCCCTAAAGTAAATAAAAGAGAAACTGGTACCTATTTCTCATGAATTTTTGCACTTTGACCTTTTTTTAAAAAATTCATATGTGCATACATTGTTTAGGCATTTCTCCTCCCTACATTTTAATTTTAGATGAAGGTAGAAGAATGAAGCAGTCAGGCCTTGCCCAACTTTCAAGGCACTGATCTATTAAAGCAGGCTGCAGGAAGCATTCTGGGATCACCTCCCTACTTAACTTTGTCTCTCCCTTTTTGGATCCAGACAGACTCATATAAAAAAAAACCTGTATCTTTATGAATACAAATGGGAAAAAGGATTTTAAACATGACAGACCTGTACTAACTTATCCATCTGGTTTACAGGTATTCGCTGAACCAGGAGCAAGGGTAAAAGCAGGATTGCACAGTATTACCTATTCGTTTTGGGAAGCAAATTGTCTTCTCTCAAATAATAAAAGCAAAGCAACCAATTTCAGAACAGGTGGTATTTGAACTGGGTCACCCATAGTCTTGATGGGACTTGTTAGTGAGTAAGGATTGAGGCTGGCGGGGTTGCGAAACGGAGCAAGAAGTTTGGAAGTAGGCGGATGTGGGAAACGCAGGTCCCAAAGCTGCTATCAGCGTCTTCTAGCCATTTCATTAGAGGCAGAGTTACGGTTCCTACTGTCTTTCTTCCCAACTCGTAGCCAAGAGGAACCAATGGACCCGCAAAAGTAAACTGAAGGCGGAGCTGGAGCCAGCTTTGGAGTCCGCCCATGCTGGATGCGCCAGTTTACGTCCCGCGCCGAACTACGTTCCTGAGGATTCCCGGACTGCTTTGGAATCTGCGGGACCCCCGGAGCCCAGCTCTAGCTGTACCCGGGTGTCGCCCTCAGGAGGCGGGTCGCGTCGGCAGCCAGTTACACGTGGACTCAGGCGAGCCGGCCGGGCAGGGGGCGGGGCCTGCGGCGCCAATGGGCGGGCCGAGGGCAGCGCGCATGCGTGGCCTCTCGGGGGCGGGGCGCCCGGCCTAGAAAGAGTGTCCTGGGGACAGGGGCTGGCTGGTTCACGCCGAAGAGCTTCGCGTCTGTGGTTGGGATAGTGAGGGTGAGTAAACTCGTGGGTGGTGAGGTCCGACTCTTAGGCCGGTGGGCTACAGTCGTCCGCAGTGGCGCGGGATCCATGGGGCCCGGGGCTCAGGATGGGAGGCGGGGGCGGCTGGGTGGGCGGTCGCCCCTCGGGCGGTCTCGAGACGCTTGGCGGCCAGGAACCGGGCCTGTCCCCTGGGGCAGAAGCCTGTGTCCCTACTGGGGGCTTTGGAGGTTGGCGGGTCCAGCCGGGTCGGTCACCGCCCTCTTGGCTGGCCCCTGGGGGCCCCAGGACTTGGCGGTGGGTCCATCTGTTTGGGTCCGAAAGCACGTCGGCCGGAGGCATTACCTACTTCCAGTCTGCCTCTGGCTTCCCTTCTTCTTCTGGGGAGACTCACAGGTCCTGGCGGCAGGGTTGGCTAGGCTGAGCCGGGTGGGAGTGGGAAGGCAGGAGAAGCTGATTTCCCTTCCTTCGCATGATACCGCTATCCATGCAGGTACCCACACCAGAAACCTGGGCGTCATTTTCACCTGCGCTCCTTTACCGCCCCTCCCCGCCCACCCCGAATCTATTCAAAGCTTTCACTTGTCCAGCCTTAGCTGATTCAGGCCCCCCTCCCTGCTCCTCTGGACCACCTCAATAGCCTCTTGACTGGGACGGTTCCTTACATCATTTCTTGATCCTCTGCACGTTGTTCAGTGCAGGTGAGCTAGAGCCATGGTCTTAAAACAGAAATCTCATCTGTTCTCCAATTCCCTCTCCCATTTCCTTATCCTTCTGTGAATTCTCATTGCTCTTCCAAGCTCTTGAACAGGGCTTGCAAAAGCCTTTTGTGATCTGTCCTCTTGGTACTTTACTGAAGACTCGTCCATCTTCAACTTTATTGTATCCTTAGTTCCTAGATTGGACCAGGTACCTTCTGGGCCCCTTCCAGGCTTCAGTACAGTGTGTTCCTTCAGCCAGAAGCACTAGCCTTTGGTTGAAATGTGCCTCATGCTTCATGTGCCGTTCCAGATATGAGTTGGGCTTCTGTGGTACTCTATGCATGTCTGTTAGTGGTCTCTCCTTTCCACCAGGTGTCATCTGTGTGAGAAGAGTTTACCTGGGTCACATTAGTGACTTTAGTATCTGTGCCATTCTACTCTTTATATGTTACCAGACTTTTAATATGTTGGTTAAATTTACTATAAGTAAATCATGACTTCTTTTTGGGCTCCTCGAGTGAGCAGTTAGATTAAGCTATTAAATGCCAGCATTTTCAAAACCAGTTCTCAACCCTTAGCCCATGTAGAGATTTCTTTAGCCTATGAACTTGATTATTTTCTTTTAGTCCAAGACTATTGCAGTGATAAATGGGGGAAGAACTGGTCAGAATTTTCTTTAACATTGGCTCTGAGTACAGGATGTCTGGATGTTAGTGAGTGTGGCTATTTCAAGTGTGAATTCTTAACTCAGGGCCCCTGGCCTCAGAGAAAAGCTGCCAACAGCTGTTAGGAGGAAGACTGGCAAACTCTCATGTGCTGATAGGAATAATGACACAATGAGAAGGAAGGGTGACCCAGGCCAAACCAGTGGTGGGAGAGCTCCAAAGGGAAATGCCAGCTTAGGTCACAGCCTCTGTGATAAGGAACAACACAACGATGTGCCAAGACCCATTGCCCTGATTCAGACTGTATCTGAATCAGGAGGGCTTAGCAAGCAAATGAGAGGGAAGACAGGGGCCTGGCCCTAGGAGAGGGAGGAAAAGAGAAAAATAGAAAAGGAGAGCGGTATGTGACCATATGTTAAGGTTAAATGAGCGTAAAAGGCTGCTGACTGAGGTCAGAGGAGGGAGTAAGTGGTATTGGCTAAATGACAACTCTTGGTGACATTTAAACTAGGCCTAGAATGAATGGACAGATGGCACCAGTGGGAGCTAGGGCTGTGGGGCAGGAGGAAGTTGCTGGAGCAGCGCAAGGAGCCTTGTTAGAGTTAAGGTACTGTAAAAGCCCCATTACTGACTGTGGTCCAGCACCTCCTTCCCAGGATTGAGGCTGCCCCTTATGACGGATATCAAGGCATTGGTTTGCATTCTGAAGTCTCTTGGCAGAAATCTCTCTCTTGGATTTTTCTCCAGCCTGGCCTTTATAATTTCCTTAAGAAGGCAAGCGAACTTGGGAACTCCTGGGGTTTTATCTTCTAGGCTTTGTGCCCATGGCCTTGAACTAAGTAGTTAGATGTAGATGATGCAACTTATTCTTTGGGCAGAATGGAATAGTTTATATTGTATTAAAACTTTTTTTTTTTTTTCAGTACTGGGGTTTGAACTCAGGGCCTCATGCTTGCTAGGCAGGCACTTTTACTGCTTGAGCCAATCTGCCAGTCCTATGTTTCCTTTTGATTGTGAGGAGTCTAATTTGTTAGGTACCATTCAGAATCCTTATTGGGGAACTTTTATGTGTTTAGAAGTGGCTTTTGTTGTGTTTTAATGATTAGAAACCTGCAACAGCAAACCAAAGTGGGACAAGTTGAAACTTTGCTCTCTTCTTTAGATAAGGGATAATTTGGACTCACATTTCCTGTATTATTAATCACTTGATTGCTTTTTGATATTACCTGAGTAGAAAACATCCCTTTATGCACCCCAGTTTGAAATACTTGGTATCCAACCATGTAGTTAAAGGAAAAGGTGTCATGAGTTTAGAGATCACTAAGCTGAACTGTCTATCTGAGTCCTGTTCTTAATTACATTGACATCAAAACTTAGCAGCATATCTGTGGTGACTCTCCAACTCCCCAAGGACCATGACATACACACAGACTGAGAATCATCAGTCTCTGCACTAGGCACTGTGCCCTGTGTTGGGACTGTCCTCTCACAGCTGGTCTAGCAAGGTGCACTGACAAGTAATCAGGCAGTTTCTAAGATTGTGTTCACAGCTGTCCTCAGTGATGGACAGGAGTCTTGTGAAGGGAGCATGTGGGAAGAACACCTAAGCCAGACTCAAAAGGTTTGCTAGAAGTCAGGTGTGACGGGGCATGCCTATAATCCTAGCACTTGGGAGGCTGAGGTAGGAGTATCACAAGGTTGAGGCCAACCTGGACTATATAACGACCTCCAGGATGGCCTGGCCCATTACATAATGACACCCTGTCTCAAAAACAAGCAAGCTAGCAAACAAACAAAAAGCAAAAAGAGGGCTTGTTGGAGAAACACATTGGATGTAAATGAGTCTGAAGGGCTCTGTAGGAACTGGATCCCTTCTCTGGTCCTTCCTGACCTAGAACTCCAAGTTTTGGGTTCAGAGCAATTTGTTATGCTCTGGCCTGGGCTACAGAGTGAGTCAGCCACTACACAGTGAGTTCAACATAACAGTCACTGCTAGGAGTAACTTAAGACCTTGTTTTCTGGTACCAGGTTCAGTGGCAGTAGCTTTGGTAAAATTGGAAGTGTGATTTGTTGCTGCTTTTGAATTAGTTTCTGGAGCTAAGAATTAACTAGATACTGTATACCATACGGTTAAAAAAAAGCATTACACAGGTTTTTTGACTATGATTAATAATGTATTTTTGGCTTTCAGGGCTTATATGGCAGCAGCAAGCATGCTGCTCACCCTTTGAAAGGCAACCAGAGGGATGCTCTGGGATAGGAAAGTAAATGTCAACAATTATAATCAATTTCTGTAAACCGGAAAAAAAAAAAAAAAGAACCAGAAATCATGTCATCCATGTAGTATTGGAACAAAATTATGGAAGAGATTACATTAAATACACATTTATACAGAAATGTGTGGTATGGTAGACATTTTGAAACAGTGGAAAAAGTAAGAAACAATCACAGTGACTCCTAATCTCATAATTCAACAATCTTTGTTCACAGTTTTTAGTCATTGTTTTATGTATGAGATACATGTATGTGTGTGTGTGTGTGTATATATATATATATATGTATATACACACATGCATGTATTAGGGAAGATCCTGAGAGTATTCCACATATAACTATGTTATATTATATCATATTTATTATATTATTATATTACATTTGCCCATTTTTCTATTTTGCAAAAGTGAATTATTCTTTTTTTTTTTAATTCATTTATTCACATGTGCATACATTGTTTGGGTCATTTCTCCCCCCAAAGTGAATTATTTTTTGCAGTCTTTTTTTTAGGTACTGGAGTTTGAATTTAGGGTCTTGAAATTTCCGGGCAGCAGTCACTCTGCTACTGGGAGCCACACCTCCAGCAAAAAGGCTTTTTTTTTTTTTTTTGGCAGTCCTGGGGTTTGAACTCAGGGTCTATACCTTGAGCCACTCTGCCAGCCCTTTTTTGTGATGATTTTTTTCCAGATAGGGTCTCTCAAACTATTTGCCCAGGCTGGCTTCGAACCATGATCCTCCTGAACTTACTCCTGAGTAGCTAAGATTACAGGCGTGAGCCACTGGCGCCCAGCAGTGCTGTTTCCTGTGACATCCACCTCTTGCTCTCTATGCAGTATGACAGATTGCATTATAATGTCGCTGACCGGGAGTAAAACTAGATGCTGCCTTTTACTACCCTGGACGTTACATGTCCCAGTGACTGTTGTCCCCTTTAAGGAGAAAGCCATAAAAGGATGGGTAAAATGGATTCGGGAAATTTTTCTAAATGTCATAGGGTGACATACTCTCAGGGTCCTCCCTAAGAGCCTTTTAGGATGGATGATGGCTGTAACTTGCTTCCCAGCCCCAGGCATAGAGAAGAGGCGGTGGCAGCTTGATGTGTTCTTTGAGGACAGCATGTGTAAGAGTGGGACCAGTTGCACTTAGGCTTTATCTTTACTGCTGTAGGTTTGGGGCTGAGATGCTCTTGGCCCTGTAAGGAGCCACTGGCTCTTACTATCCAGCAGAATTTGCTCTGCTTTTTGGGAAGCGAATGTTTGGTCAGGTCTTTTCTAAGTTTTGTTACGTAAGTCGCCAGTTGTTCTTCACCTTTTTCAGGTCAGTCTCTAAGTCCCAAGAAGGAACAGGACTTCCAGTTGAACCAACAGTTATTAGAGGCTTACCTGACCCTCAACGGGGATACTGTTGAGAAGAGTACTTCCTGTCCTCAGGGAGCTTGCTCTGTGGCTGACTGAGTTTTCTTGTTGAACACAGTTCCAAGCATCATGAAGCCCTGGGAAGATGGGATAGAATCCTAACTTCTGTGTAACTTAACTTTCTAGTGCAGTCTCTCTGCAATCTCGTCTGTGATTGCAACTCTGGGAGGTAGATAAGACAGGAGCTGATGTCCCTGTCTCCACACCCACTGCTGTAGAGGTTGGTCTGACCTGCCTTATTACCTCCCTCAGCTCCCGTGCTCCTGTCTCTGCTCTGCACCATGGAGCTGCCAGATGAGTCAGTCTGGAGCCAAGCTCTGATCTCATCTTCCTGTCACGAATCATTAGTTGCTCCCCATTTATCCTCAGGAAATGTCAACCCCTTCACCTGCTAAGCAATGACGTGTCCAGTATGGCCTATTCACCTTTGCTCTTATCTGCTGCTGTCTGCTGCCTACCCTCCTGAGAGACGAAACTGTGTGTGCTTTCTTTCCCACTTGTGTGCTTGCGTTATACCCTCAGTCCTCCATCCCTGCACGTCTGTTCAGGCCTAGCTGAAGCGTCACCATGTCTGTAAGTTTTCTCTGGTTTTCCATCACCCAAGGAGATTTCCTCTGAGCTCCCAGAGGGCTTTTCTTTCTTGAGTCCACCTTGCTCTCTGCTTTTAGTGGTCCCATCAGAAGTGTTTCTCTTGGTAGACTGTGAGCATGTAGGCAGGACTGATCTTTTAAGCTCTCGTGGTGCTGCTTGACCCTCTGAAGGTATGTCAGGAAGCATTGGGAAGGCCCCCCCAACCCCATATGAGTGATTGGGGACCTAGAGAGCCCAGGGTCATCCTGCAGTCTGCTGGCAGAGCTGGCCTTGGGCCCAGTTTGACAGGCTCTCATCCCCAACCTCACTGGCTCTCAGGGTTTCCCAGAAGTGTGCTGTGTTGAGTCTTACAAGAAATCCTAGCTCTGGTGCTCTGCCTTCATCTTCTGTATTCCCCACCTCCCAGGTACCGGTGACCATGAGATCCCTCCGGCTACTCAGAGCCCCCTTCCTGTGTGGCCTGCTCTGGACTTTTTGTGCTCCAGGTGCCAGGGCCCAGGAGCCTGGGGCTGGTGTCCCCCATCCTAGCAGCGTGGGCCTGGATAAGAACACAGTGCATGACCAAGAGTATGTATTCGGCTGGGGTTGGGGTCCAGGGGCTTCCCTGCTATCTACAGCTGTAGCCCGAAGCAAAGGCATACCCAGTCCTCTTTCCCTTACTCCTAGCTATGTGGAGGAAGTTTATTTCATCTTATCATAGACGGAGGATATTGAGGCACAAATAGTATAAATTACTTGTCTGAATTCAGTCTCTCTTTCACCACAGACAGACAGACAGATGTACGTATATGTGCACATGCACATAGACACACTCAACAGATATGGTAGGAATAGAAGAATCCCGAATGTAATTAAAGTTTCTTAACTCTGAAAAGACTTTTTTTAGTGACACTGAATCATTTGTCCTAGCTTCTGTACTCAGCTGCTCAAATATAAACTTTATTAGCCATGAATTGCTTTTTAAAAAGTATTTTTTTTCAGTATTGGGATTTGAACTCAGGGCCTATACCTGGAGCCACTCCACCAGCCCTTTTTTGTGGAGGTTTTTTTTTTTTTTTTGAGATAGGGTATCACAAATTATTTGCCCAGGCTGGCTTTGAACCGCAATCCTCTTGATCTCTGCCTTCTGAGTAGCTAAGATTATAGGGGTGAACCATTGGCTCCTGGATTTAAAAAGTATTTTTAAGGGGCTGGTACGTGGCTCAAGTGGGTAGAGTGTATGCCTAGCAAGCATGAGGCCCTGAGTTCAAACCCCATTACCACCAAAAAAAAGTATTTCTAAATTGATGGCCCAAAAGTGTTGAAACAAAATTCTTATAATAAAGAGGAAAGCCATTCTTAATCCTGCTAGCATAACAGATGAACAGGGCTTTGTCCCTGCCCCTTTCATGGCCCTGTTTACATGTGTCATCCTCGAGTGTGGTCTGCCACTGTTTTCTGAGCTGAATGAAGCTGAAGATCTTGAAGTTTTCTGAGTCCTTAAGGTTTTGGCACAATCTGTTGGTTTTTAGGCATATCATGGAGCATCTAGAAGGTGTCATCAACAAACCAGAGGCGGAGATGTCCCCACAAGAACTGCAGCTCCATTATTTCAAAATGCACGATTATGATGGCAATAATTTGCTTGACGGCTTAGAACTCTCCACAGCCATCACCCATGTCCATAAGGAGGTAGGTCAGGCAGTGGCTCAGTGGGCAGTATCTGAGGAAACCTCTCTTTGGTAGCTCGGTCCCCATTCTGATGACCTGTGCTGTCCTCGTGCCTCAGTAGTGCTGCTCATTCTTTCTCTGCCTGTTGCTCTCTCCCACCTCTTCCTGTTCATTGGTCCTTTCCTCGGGGTGACCTTCGGAGCCAGACACCCCAGGGCCAGGCATCTGAATCGTTAGTACTTCAGCATTTCTGTGGACTGATTCTTGTTTTGTTTTGCTTTTTCTTTTGGCGGTACTGGGGTTTGAATTCAGGGCCTCACACTTGCTAGGCTTGATAGAAAGGTGCTCTGTCACTTGAGCCATTCCACCAGCCCAGTACCTTAGCATTTCTGCTGCACACCAGAGTTTGACAGCCAGTGCCTGAAAAAACAGGCCCCATTCTTAATACAGAGCAGAGGAGAAAGAAGCTATTTCATTTGAGACGAACAGCCAGTCAGGACCACAGGATGGAGGGCCCTGGCAGTAGTTGGGGTTTATGCCATACTGTACAGTGCTCCATAGTGTCCAAGCACTTTTAGGTTGGGTAGAGATCTTGCTGCTCTTTGCAACAGCCCATGCAGGCAGGGGCAGGCACATTACTCCCATTTCTAGGTGAGGGAACTAAAATCCAGACCTCGTGCCTCCAGATTTAATGTCATCCCCTCCGATGACATAGGTGCCAGGAGTGCAAGTTGGGTCTTGCTGTGAAGGCAGTAGGAGTGCCAGCAGCTTTGCATGGGAGAAGGTCACTATTTTGGGAGGATCCTGTGCTGTGGGAGATGGACTGATGGACAGGTGGAGAGACTAGTGTTAGGGAGAGGTGCTAGGATCCCTCACTATGAGGATGGTGGTGGCCACAGAGGAGAACCTGGGGATGTGGTGAAGGAGGAACCAGCCAAGGAGGTGAATGGCGTTAGCTTTGCACCCAGTAGTAAACCCTGCTACATACCTGATTCTGGAGCAGGGCAATAGATTCTCTTCCAAGATTATAACAGCTTCTACTGGTTAACAGTGCCTTCTCCCAATATGTCACTACTTTATCAGGCAGATTGCACATCGAGCTGACCCTTCAGAGGGCTTGAGCTGTGAGCTTTTCTCTGGGATGGTGTGTAGGCTGTAGAATCTGAAACTCATAGTTCTGTGTAAGCTAGACCCAGATTTCTATAATGAACATGTATTACTTTTATAATTAGAAAAGAGGGAACAGTAATTTTTAAAACAAATATGCAGGGATTTGATTGCTTTGATTTCACCTCTTAACTAGGAAATGTAATTTCTAAATTGGATTATTATAAATTGACTATCTGATATGTGACTTTGTTGATTCCTAGAAACAAGCTGTATATGAACATTAAAAGAATTTCTAGACACATTGCGAGCATGGACATTTGGGACATTGGCTAAACACGTCTAGTAAAGATGCAATTCATCATTGTTTATGTATTTGTAGGAGGGAAGTGAACAGGCACCACCAGTGAGCGAAGATGAACTGATTAACATAATAGATGGTGTTTTGAGAGATGATGACAAGAACAACGACGGATATATCGACTATGCTGAATTTGCAAAATCTCTGCAGTAGACGTTTTTTGGCCATCTCCTAGTTATATGCAAATGTGACCCATGATAATGTGATTGAACACTTCTGGTAATAACCCATTTCCAACTACTGCTGCGGCATTTTGGTAAAATCCTGTAACAATTTGTTACACTGGGGTAAGAAGGCGAAAGCAAGAGAAGTAAAAGAGAAGCAAAATGGGACATTTTATCAGACAAGGGCTTGATGAAAGAATCCTTTTAAGGGATGTGGGTTAATTGGAGCTGAGCACTCAGGAACTTGACTGTAGAATACTGCTTGTTTCTTGATTTTAATTCATGCTACCTGAAAAGTAAGACAATAAGCTTTGCCAAGTGGACACACTTTTCAGTAACAGTGAAGGGATGGAATGAATGCCTGACATTTCCCCTGCCTCTTTAAGTAAACATGGTCAGTATTCTGTGACGTTCCTCTGGTGTAGTTCACTTGCTTGGGCAAGTGGCTCTGTTGGGCTGTATTAAAGCCACAGTGTAAGAATGTCAAGTACAGAGTTCAGCTGGCTACACAGTCTGATTCTGTTGTCTTCTGGCATTTTAGAAATGATACACCACTGGCCTAAGTGATTAACTTTTTCCAGATTTTCAGTATTTTATACAACTACTGCCACATTCTTATAATTCTCTTCTGCCATCTTCAGCCTGGGAGAGACCTTGAACTTAAAAATATTGTTGAGTCAGTAGCAAGTGTTTTACCTTTCTTGATATTTATACTTCACTCTTGTTTCGAGTTTCCTTTCTTCAGTTTAGGATCTATCAGGAAAGTAAGGACTTGGAACAGTAGGTTTGAACTATTAGCTGGCCTAGCGTGAGTGGAAAGTGAAAAGATCATTCACCAAACTTGGTGATTAACTTGATCCAAGTTCTATTTCAGAAGAATGTTTGCTCAATGACCTCTTCCAGCCTGAGTACGCAAATTCTCTTATTTCAAGAAAGATTAGAAAAGGAAGCCCAAAACCCCTTTAACAGTGTGAATCTCAGTAACATTTGAAAGTGAGGAGGAGTCACAGATTGTAATTTGGTTTGTTGGAGGGATAGACATGCTGTACTAGAAAACCCAAAATGATGCTTGAATGGGAAAAAGAAACTGCATAAAATTTGCTGTAAGATATACAGAGACTTATTTTCTTTATTAAAGTATTCTTATAAGAACACATGTATTTGTAAAAATGGTTTCCTGTGTCAAGTATTTGTGCTATCAGAGCTGACTTGTAAACTATTCTTGTAATATCTCATTATTTTGAAAGATTTATATAATGAATTCTAGATATCTGACCAATAAAGCGGTTGAAAAAATAAGCAGTTGATTTTGTCCACGTAGGCCTTTTCTCCCACCACATGGAGGGCTGTTTGTTTGGTACAAATGTTGACATCTGCAGCTCTTATCACAGGT
Source organism: Castor canadensis (assembly GCF_047511655.1). Taxonomy (NCBI): domain Eukaryota; kingdom Metazoa; phylum Chordata; class Mammalia; order Rodentia; family Castoridae; genus Castor; species Castor canadensis. Next base: position 40,396,493 of record NC_133397.1, on the reverse strand, counting down.
GTGACTGCCTCAGTTACACCCTGCTTCTTTTTGCAGGGCAGATTCTCAGTATTCACAGTCACTTTCCCCTTTTAGGCATTTTTTTCTTCTGAGTGAAATAATTTTTGAATTTATCTTCTCCAGCCAAATTCAGATTGTGACAGCATCCTCAAGGCTGGGAAAAATACATAGTGTTTTTCCCTAGAGTCTGGTAGTTGTTTTTTCTTTGCCAGAAAATTTAATTAGATAGCACTATTGAAAACATCCAGGTCAAACCATGAAAGCACAGACTCCCTGGCATTCTGGAAATGGCATACTTTGCTCTCCCTGTTGAAAAGGACATTGCTATTGCCTTTTCCCTCCTTCCCAAACTCTTGAATCTTGAACCTTGCACTGCCCTTCATCCAAAGCTACCCCTCTGAAATGATACAGGGAATGGGCTTAGCTGGAGGATAACTCAACTCCTTCAGCAGCTGGGAAGGGAGTCAGGCGGCTGAGGGAAGGAGACAAACAGGCCCTTCAAAGGTAGAGTCGCCCCATTAGGGCAAAGCTGGAACCCCTTGCTAGCTCTGTGGTCGTGGGAGGCAGCGTCCCTTTTCTGATGGAAAATTCCCAACGGGAGAGGGGCCTGGGCTTAGCATGATTTGCCTCTCCCTGCACACTCCCTCATGTCCCCTCTGCCAGGGCTTGGCCTTCCCTGCACACTCCCTCATGTCCCCTCTGCCAGGGCTTGGCCTTCCCTGCACACTCCCTCATGTCCCCTCTGCCAGGGCTTGGCCTTCTCTTACCACCTGCCTCAAGGACTTTTCGGAATGTGTCAAAACATGTGTTGGACTCAGTGTCCTTTTCTCTAGCATGGAGAGAATGCCCAGAAGGGATAGGCTCACAGAAGGAAAGAGCATGACTTTGGGACTCAGGCAGACCTGAGTTGGAATCCTGCCACCCCTTAGCTATCAAGTTCCTAAACTTTAGTTTTTCATCGGAAAAATAACTATAATCAAAGTTACCTACAGTGTGGTCAGGAGGATTCACAAAATGAGAGCACACAGATACAGCACCTGGTCCTGTGCCTGTGTGGAACAGGCGCTAAACATTCGGCCATAGACGGGGGTTATAAAGACACCAATGGCTCCTCTGAGTAGGGATCACAGGGTCCCCCTGCCTGTTTTCTACCACATAAGCACTGTGTGAGAGGGTAAGCACATGAATGCCATGGGAAAACCAGGGGTCGAGCCAGATGCCACTGTGAAACACCAGGCATGAAGCAGGAACCAGGCCAAAGGAGATACCTTCACACCAGGGCCACCTTTAGTTGAGCCCCCTGAAGAAGGGGGAGTGCATACCCTCCCACAACCTCTTCTTTAGTACGCAGAAAGCACCAGGCCACCAGCAGCAATAATACCTCTGTCCTTCCCTCTTTAGAAAGATCTAGAAAAAGGAGAAGGCTAGGTACCAGAGAATATGTGGACGTGGGGATGGAGACCATCAAGGACAGTTGCTTCCCCTGCATTTTTCATCTGACTGCTATTCACCAAGGGAGTTGTGGGCAGGTTTAAGAATGCAATAGAGACAGATTTTTAAAACTAGTCGTAACAAGAAGATGACAGAATGAAGACATCTGTATCCCCAGCTGTAGAAATCCTTCAAGAGCAATAACCGCCCCCCAACCCCATCTTCAGTGGACTGAGAGATGGTGCTAGCCCCGGATCCCAGCTGTGAAGGGGGTAGGCTAAGAGTGGTGGGTGGTAGCCAGTGAGGAAAGAGGGGGGTATTGAGGGGAGACCAGCTCCTTTGTCCCTGAGAATTCCAGAAAGGCTCACGTGCCAAGGCAGGGAAACGTGAAATGGGGAGCCTGTGACAGGGTTTACTGGAAGACCTGTAAAAGGAAAAGACAGACCCTTGCTCAGTCTGTCACATCCAGGTACCCCACACCCCACCGCAGAACATTGGGGCTCTGAAGCTCTGGCTCAGAACAGCAAGGTGGGGGCGGGGGGCATGGGGCTGAGAGATCCCACAGAACACAGAAGTGGTGTGACCAAACAGCTCCAGAAGGCCAGCACCCAGGCTCATGTGCCCTGGGAATGAGGTCAGAAGCTCCTTTTCTGGGAAATTGAACTGCCCTCTCAGAAGGGGCAATGTCAAGTCCTGAGATGCAGGGCTTCCTGTGAAAAATCCTTGCCTTTCCAGTGTCTTCCCACTAGGTTGCTGGGGAAGAACATGCAGTCATGTCTGCGAGGGTGAAAGGGCTCTGCTGTCCAGAGAGAAGAGAGAGTTTGAGGGAGTCCTTGCACCCTGATGGGAGTGGGAGTAGGTGGGATTGGCCCAAGTGGCTGGAGTCCCACAGAACTGAAGCAGGCTGATGTCCCTTGCCCCCAGCTGTGGGGACAGCCCAAGAGGAGTGGGAAGAGGAGAGGCATGGCCGTTGTTGGTGAACCTGAGAGCAGAGATCCAACAAGCATAGAAATCAAGGCAACCTTGGGGAACAATCTGGAGGTGCTTGGAGGTCGGCAAGTCAGAGTGCCAGGGTTAGTGAGGACTCATCTGTGATCCCTCTCTGGGGTCCACAGCTAAATTCGATGGGTGCTGTGCGGTGTGGATGGGAACACGTGACTATCTCTGAAGAGATAAAGATGTAGTGGGTGCTAAGCCAGGGATCCCTAGACTTTTTCCCAAAGGTTTTGGAAGTGCCCATTCTTGTAAACTATGGATTCATGAGAAGTCAGGAACCCATCCATGTCAATCTCATCGACAGCCTGGCCTTGGCCTGCTGGGCAGTCACTGGGTGGGAAGAAGATGGTGCAAATGGGGCATGGCAGGGCAGAGGTAACTGCATGGAGGCCAAAAAAGGAAGTCCATGGCCAGTGACCTCCCCTGCCTCAGGGTAGGCCTCCAGTCTAAGGCTTGGACACCTGTGTGTCTCCCTCTAGGCCACTCTCATATCTCACTCATTTCAAGAAAGTGGGCACACTCACACCATACCACCCTGCCTTAGATTCAGTTAGGCCTGGATATGAACCCAATTCAGGCTCGCACATTCTGTCTTCCAGAGACTTAATATTTTGGACCAAGGACACAGTGGAGGGGAGGTGTGGGTAGAGTGTGAATTGCAGTGTTCTGGACCTTTGCTATTCAGTGTGTGGGGCTGAACATCTGGCCCCATCCAAGGTCAGCTGAGCCAGAACTGCTTTTGAACAGATCCACTGTGACTTGTGTGCTCATTTAAATCTGAGAGCACGTGCTGTCAAGAAGCCTAAGCCACATTGTTCCTTCTGGTTTGACAAGGGTGGTCCCGCTCCTCCTTGGATTCCAGTGGTCTCTTATTGAATTGGCTTTTGCTAGCTTTGGCTAACTTGGTTTCTACATTGTCTAAAATTAAGATATCTTACCAATGCATATTAGCAAGTCTGGCATGTGGGGAGTGGGACAGTAAGATGCAAGGGCAGGCTGACCTTGCCCAAAGTATGAGTCAGTTTGCCACTCACAGAGGGTCAGACCTTGGTGCTCATAAATGCTTTGAGTCTTGTTAAAAATCCTCACGAAATGAAATTGTTTCTAATCATTTAGTTTTTAGTATGAAGATTTTTTTCCCCCAAAGGACCCTTTACTATCTCTATGACAGAAGAATCAGAAACTTTTTTTTTTTGGGTGGCACTAGGGTTTGATCTCAAGGCCTCACACTTGCTAAGCAAGCACTCTTACTGCCTGCACTCTTACCAGCTCTTTGTGTGTGTGTGATGGATTTTTTTGGGATAGGGTCTGGAGAACTGTTTGCCCAGGCTGGTTTTGAACTATGATCCTCCTGATCTCTTCCTCCTGAGTAGTTAGGATTACAGGTGTGAGTCCAGCTATACAAAATTTTTTTTACAATGTAGCAGAGGCCTAACCCTGATAAGGCCTGTATTGAAACTGTCCTGAGGGACACCCTTCTAATCAAGTGAGAAGGAGACCATTGTTTCCTCTCTTCTGGAAAGCCCTCTCTGCCTAGTCTAATCCATGGTCACCTGTCCCTTCTTAGAGCTTCCAGGGTAAAGGTCTTCACCTTTTTTTTGTGTGCCATGGACTACATTACAAATATGCATTTATGTTATCAATTGCATAAAATAAAGAACAAAGGACTTTGAAAGAATGATTCATATTGAAATATAGTCCTAACAAGGCACCAGTGACTCATGCAGAGATCAGGAGGATCTAGGTTCCAAGCCAGCCCAGCCAAACAGTTCACAACACTCTATCTCATGAAATATATATATATATATATATATATATTCTACATCTAAATCTTACATATATATGCCTAAAAATATTTTTCAAAAGTGATTTAGAAATGTTTGTGCTTCTTAATTTGCATGGTGAGAACTAGCAGCGGATCTAATAATCACTGTAGTTTCAAAGAAATGATGACTAAGTACTTTTTAACAACTCTAATGTGGTAGGAAATAAAATTTCTATGAATGATGAAGTCAGGTTGCACTATCACACACAACTCATAATTGAAGAATATACTAAATTTCAGTTTGAGGTTTGCGAAAATAGGCAAGTTTTTCCTCACCCAATATCATGGGTCCTTGAACAGTATAGAGAAAGGACACGTGGTTAAGAACCCTTGCCCTGGAGGGTCCATGGTCAGAAACACAGCACAGCGCACGACAGGTAGTTAGATGTGTGCTACAGTGAGATCCCAGCCCAGGTGCCTCTTCCACCATACCCTCCCCCTCTAGTGCACAGCAGGGGCTGGGCCCAGAAAGGGTACTCATTTGTTGATAATCTGCCTGTGATTATCCTGTGTGACCCTTTGACATTTTAATATTGTGAGATTTATTTGACCCTGCCAGAATTCCTTCCTTAAGACTCTTCTTTTTTGGTGGTACTGTAGGTTGAACTCAGGCTTTGTGCTTGGTAGGCAGGTGCTCTACTGCTTGAGCCATTCCTCCAGTCCCCTTTCTTCTGGTTATTTTGAAGACAAGGTTTCCCTTTTTGCCCAGGGGGGCCTGGACCATGATTCTGCTATTTTATGGTTCCTACTGTAACTGGGATGACAGGTGCATGCCACCCCGACCAGCTTTTTCTACTAAGATGAGGCCTCAAGAACTTTTTGCCCAGGCTGCCCTGGACCCCATTCTCCCCATCTCAACCTCCCAATTAGCTAGGATTACAGATTTGAGCCACCTCTCCCTGGTCCTTAGGACTCTCAATACTTTTGTCATTCACAGGTAAGCCACTAGATGGCAGCAGTGCCTCACAGAATGCTCTTTCCCAGCCCTCCATCCCATCCAGAGGTTAATTTTTTTGTGTCACTTATATTTCACTCCTCCAAAACCCAAGCTCACTTTCTCTCTCCACCCCCCCCCACTCCAGCTCTAGCCCCAGTGTGTTTCCAAGGATTTTATAACTGCATTTGTTCCTGAGAGAGACAGGCTGTGCTGAGTAGAACAGTGGAAGAGTGTGGGTAGGTAGGTAGACTGCCCAAGGTCACATACACGATGATCTGACTTGTCTATATGGAGAACCAATTCCTCCCCAAATTTACTGAGCAACCACTATGTGTCATACCACATGCTCTTTTTCAGGTACAAGGATGCATGCCCATCTACCAAGAATGGGGGGAAGGAAGTAGGCTGTGAACTTTGGGGAAAAGAAAAAGCCTTAGAGTTGGCTGTTCACACCATTGGAAATCCTAAGTCTGTAACAGACAAGACTGCAGTGAGGCTACATCCACATGTATGTGGATAAAGGTGACATGTAGCCTGAAAGCGATAGCTGTGCAAGTACAGAAGGGTGGTCTATACAAAGGAGTCCATCAAACTGCCAGTATAAAACTGTTAAACTAGCAATATTAAAAGTGGTCCCAGGTACTGTGGTACACACCTATAATCCCAGCTACTCAGGAAGTTGAGACAAGAGGATCGAAATTTGAGGCCAGCCTGGTCAAAATAAAAATTTTAGAAGGGGACACCCAAAAAACTAGATAGCATTTGTTGCCCTCAATGCAGAGAAACTAATGCAGATACTTTAAAGCGACAGAAGCCAATAGGAGAAGGGGACCAGGAACTAGAGAAAAGGTTAGTTTAAGAAGAATTAATTTAGAAGGTAACACACATGCACAGGAAAGCAATGTGAGGCAACTCCCTGTATAGCTATCCTTATCTCAACTAGCAAAAACCCTTGGTCCTTCCTATTATTGCTTATATTCTCTCTTCAACAAAATTAGAGATAAGGGCAAAATAGCGAGGTGGTAGGGGGGAAGAGGGAGGGGACTGCGGAGGGTAAGGAAGAGGGGGAAAGGGGGGAGAAATGACCCAAACACTGTATGCATAAATGAATAAAAGAAAAAAAAATTAAAAAGGGGCTCAGGGGATAGCTCAGTTTAGAGCACTTGCCTAGTATGTGGGAGGCCATGGGTTCAACCTCCAGTATTGCAAAAAGACACACACATTTACATATGTGTATTCAAATGTATAATTAATGATGCTAGTAAGGTGTGGAGCTTAAGTCAGCTCCCAAATTTATTGCACATGCTATTCTTAGATGAGTCAGGTTTGGTGAGAGAGAGACTTTGCGATACCCGTGTAGATGGATGAAGATGGCAGGAACACAGAATGTTTCTAAGTGGGGTTGACACATTCTTTACTTCAAGGGAAAGCCAAAGTCTTTCAACCTGACATCTTGTACTTCCTAAGTTCCAGAGCATCAGAACCCAGTCACAAAACCAGTTTTCCCTCTCTTTGCACAGTTTGCTTGTGCTGCCCTTTGCACAGGCAGACTGATTGTCGACTCCTCTTTACATCTCCCTGGGTCAAATGGCTATCTAAAAAGCACCCCTCTCAACCCCACACACGCCCCCCCACCACCACCGGCACCACCACCACCACCGGCACCACTCCAAAAGTACTAAGAGCACGGAAAGACTAAACATGCGCAGAGTACACGACATAGAAGCCATGGGGAGGGATGGTGGTGCTGTGACCTGACCTCTGAGCTGGTGACCAGTTAGGACCTAGATGTGGAGAAGGTATCCATGCCTCATCACCACCCATGCTCCTTTGCTTCCTTTTACCCGTGCAAATGCCTCCCCAGGCCCAACCTGGTGGGAGCTGATCCGAGGGGCAAAAGGATTTTTTCCACCCTTCCACTAGGGTGGCTCTACTAGAGAGCAAGGCCAGGGAGTGTGGGGACAGCCAGAGGAGAAGCATAGGATTAGACAGGGCACAACTTGGATTTGCAAAGCCAGAAATGTTGAGAAAGCCAAACCCTGAGGAGAAAAGGGAGAGCTGCCAGGGCCCTGCACCCTGCATTCTGCAGGAATATGACTCCTTCAGGTTTGATTCCAGCAAGTCCTCCAGAAGCCACTAGCACCAAGATAACCCTCCTGCCACCATTCTCCTAAGTCTGAGAAAGCCGAAACCTCAGCAGAGGTGAGCAAATAAGGTAACTCCACTTTTTAAAACAATACCAGTCCTTTCTCAGCGCAATCTCCAAATCTAACAGGTTTGTGCACTGTATCGCAAGGGGCAGACAGAGAATTCCCTTTTGTGAACACATGTGAGTAGCCCCAGGAGGCGCTTTGTGAATGGAGTCAGGAGTTGCAGACCCAAGGTCCAAATTCCAGGCAGGATTCTTACTCGTTCTGTGCTCTCTGGGCACCTCAGTTATCTCCTCTGCAAATTGGGCATACCCAGGGGCCCACTTCATAGGACCCCTGTGGAAATTATATGTGAATTGATTGGGGCAGAGCCTGAGGTTTTTAATTATGATCAACCAATAAATTGTAAATATGACTACACTTCTGGGCATGTCCTCATTTGACCAAGTCAGCTGGATCTCTGAGGACATAAATAAAGACAAGTAAGACTCAATTTCTGTCCTCAGGGCTATAACAAGGAACTGGAGATAAAGGAAAACATATACCTCCAGCTATGTTCATGGGTTCTGAAATGTACTTTATTGTATATTAACACCTTTGAATTTGACCATACTTTTTCTTGTGGATGGTTAATAAAATAATGGTCTGACTTATAATCAGTGCAACCTTAGCTTCAGTGAAAAAGTGTAATCATGAAAACAGTGTCATCACAGAGACTGTGCTGCTCACCCTGCATGGACATTCAGAACCAGCATTCTGGTACAGGTGACTGGGGGTGCTGTCCTCCCTCCCAGTATATTTGTATCTTCTCCTCCACTGCCTTGGGAGACAACAGTGGGAGTGGCCTAGATGAAGGCTCTGGGTTGGGTGGTACCCAAATTTCAGTGCACATTCTGGTTCACTCTAGTGTGAAGGACCTTAGAGCTCCTCCACCCCAAAGGATCTAATTAGGTAGGTCTGGGGTGCAGCCCTGGGTGATTCAGCCAGCCCAGTGCCTTTCTGGTGCGAGAGGATTCTTTGCTTGGGGTAGGCGAGAGCTATGGACTCAGGAAATGATTTTTACCTGAAACCATAATGCCTGAGTTTGCACTGGATGCTACTCCCCCAGTAGTGCACTAAAGCAGGCTCTGGCTGGTTAGCGCAAACCCAGCCTGGGGGAGCATTTACCACAGCAACTGGTAAATCTTAACCAAAGCCTTCCTCCCTCACTCCCTTCACTCCCTCTTCTTTCCCTCCCTCCCTCCCTCCCTCCCTTTGCTTCCATCATGTACCAGCACACAACTGTGACTTCTCCTTGGTCGGGTGACCTTCAGGATATCACTAAAAGCCACTCTGAGCCTCTTTCTATCTGAAAGGGATAGTTATATTGCTCACCCCATTCTCTTCAAGTGTGAGAATGCATCCAGCCCAGGACTGGCTCTATCAGTTCACTCCTGAAGTTCCCTATGATGATAGCTCCTTGGGAACTTGCCAGGCAGAGAATGAAATGAAATGAGTATGTTTCTTGATGCAATTCAAATTGCAATGTGGATAATTACCATTTGGCTTCAAGGACAATAGTTGCTGGCTTTACATGACCTTCTACACTTTCACCAGCTGTATTTCATATGCATAACCTTACAAGGCAGACACCACTCCCTGTTTTTTTGGATGAGAAAACCAAGACTCATAGGAGTGAATGACTTGCTCAGAGTCACATGACTTTCAAGTGAGGCAGAAACAAAGACTTTTCCTGTACTCTTGCCCCTGACATTCCATCTCAAGACAGTAGAGCCTGTGTGCTGATCCCTGGGTCCCCAAACCAACAAGGTTCCTACCCAAAGCTTAAAGTTTAGTGGGACAACTTAAACACCCACAGGGAATGAGGAGGAGGAGGATAAGCAGTCTTGGAGATGCATCCAGGATGGGTCAGTTGACCCACATGGAGGGCAATGCCAGGTCATCTTAAGAAGGACAGCAAAGAAACCACCCGGATGCCTTTCCTGACTGCACAATGGTCCATCAGTGGTGTGGGGAGAGGTAGCTGTCTCATTCCTCTGGCTCACTTCGGCTCTCAGCTTCCTCCAAGACAAACACCAAATCCTTGGGAGCTGAGACTGCCCACCATGGGCATGAATACAGATGGTGAGCTTGTCTTTGATTTCTCAAAGTACTAACTTTACTGCCCAAGCTGCTTATTGACTTGTGAGCTGATTAAAAGGAAGGAAACCCCCCCCAAAACAAAAACTCTCCCAACTAAAACCACGCATCAGCTCTTTCCAGGGCTTAAATGAGGGTGGAATGCAGCAGCAGCTCGGCTGCCACTGAGGAAAGTGCATTTGAGCCAAACATTCACATGTTTGACCTTCACATTTAGGTTGTTAAAGGATCTAGCCTTGTAACTCCAGACAGGACAATGTCTTCCCTTGCAGAGAAAAGTTGATTCTCTCAACTGTCGGCTTTGTTGAAAAGGGAGAAGCAGCCCCTTTCCGGTGGTGAGAACCTCCTAGCAAGAACATGCCTCTCGCAAAGGATCTTCTTCATCCCTCGCCAGAGGAGAAGAGGAAACACAAGAAGAAGTGCCTGGTGCAAAGCCCCAATTCCTACTTCATGGATGTGAAGTGCCCAGGATGCTATAAAATCACCACCGTTTTTTAGCCATGCACAAACGGTAGTTTTGTGTGTTGGTTGCTCCACTGTCCTCTGCCAGCCCACAGGAGGAAAAGCAAGGCTTACAGAAGGATGTTCCTTCAGAAGGAAGCAGTATTAAAAGCACCCTGAATCAAGATGAGTGGGAAATCAAAACCATCCCAATAAATACATTTTGGATAAAAAAAAAAAAAAGAAAGAAAAGAAAAGAAAAGGGAGAAGCAGCCATTTCCTTCCTTCCCAAAATGTGGTACCATTAGGCTGGGTACTTTTGACTACCATTGGTAATTCCCACCACGCCCCAACTCTTGTACCCATTCACACCCATAGGAGAGAAGCCTGCTCAGGACTCTCTCAGCCTTGAATATTACATGATTCAGGCCTTTATGATTCGTCCACACTTCGAAATAGTAAAATCATTTTGTTCAAAATATTTGTTGAAGCCGGGCATTGGAGGCTTATGTCTGTAATCCTAGCTATTCAGGAGGCAGAGATGAGGAGGATCTTGGTTCAAAGCCAGGCCCAGGCAAATAGTTTGAGACTCTATCTCAAAAATATGTAAATAAAAAGGGCTGGTGGAGTGGCTCAAGTGCTAGAGTACATGCCTAGCAAGTGTTGTGGCTCTGAGTTCAAGTCCCAGTACTGCAACAATAATAATAATAATTGTTGAAATGGGAAACTGCCCACAATACAAAGCCATATAGCATACAGTGCTGATGCTGAGAAGTCATCTAAAGAGTGACCCATGGCAATCACTGGGCTTTGAGATTACTTGTGACTTGTGTTTCTTTTATCTCTATCATGTACAATGATCAGTTTCTATCCAACACAGTGAACTGTAAGCAAGTTGAGGTCTTTGTCTAATGCAATCCTGAATGTGTTCACAGAGGCACTTGATAAGTATTTGTTGAATGAAGAATGAGAACTTTTTGGGTTTTATAAATTGTTGTACAATGAACCAATGATAGTCCCCCCCCATCTGTGGTTGTCACCTAAAAATATTTAATGGGAAGTTCCAGAAATAAACAATTTGTAAGTTTTAGATGTGCCATTCTGAGTTGTGTGGTGAGATCGCTCACAGTCCTGTTCCTGAGATGTGAATTGTTTCTTTGCCAAGTGTATCCATCCTGTATATGCTACTCATCTGTTAGGCACTTAGAAGCCAGTATGACAGCACTTATGTTCAATTAACCCTTATTTTACTTAATAATGGCTCCAAATCACAAGAGTAGTGATGCTGGCAATTTGGATATTTCAAAGAGATGCTGTAAAGAAACTAACAAGTTGGAAAAGTGCACCAAGAAACTGGGGGGGGGGGTGGAAAAAGAGAGCGAAACCATATTCACATAGTTTTTATTACAGCATATTGGCAGAATGTTCTACTTTATTATTGCTGTTGTTAATCTCTTCCATGCCTAATTCATAAATTAAACTTTATCACAGGAAAAAACAGTGTATGCAGGGTTTGTACTATCTGCAGTTTTCGGCATGCACCAGGGATCTTGGAAGGTATCCCCCACAGAAAAGGGGGGAGGGCTCCTGCATCTAACTATTGAAGGGTGAAAAGCACAATAAATGCAAATGTTAATTTAAGAAAAAAAAAAGATGAGGGTTGGGGTGCCGCTCTGTAGCAGAATGAATACCTTGCATGCCCAAGGACCTGGGCTTCTGGGTATGAGCCCCAGTGCCAAATTAAACAAATTAAATAAAAAATTTTAAAGATGCCCTTGATGAAAACTCATATCCTTAAATGCTCTGTAAAACAAAGCATCAGTAACAAAACCCCACAGATATTTGAATATTGCTTAAGCGACCAAACACTAAACAAGACTCCTCCTGTCATGTCAGTTTCAGGAGTCGTCAAGGCCAGGGAAGTAACTGCAGGCTGGTCTCTCAGTCAAGGTTAGTCTCTAGAGAACCTGTAGAATCTTCTCAGACAGTCAATGCTGAACACCAGATGCACCTTAGCACCCAGACAACATGCAGTTTATGACCACTCAGGCCAGATCTGGCTGGGTTGAGGAGAGAAGGAAGACATTTATCCTGTGTGGAAGTGTGGGCTTTGATATGCACTTGGTCTATATTTTTTCATCACATACCCCCCGGGCCCCTCCTGAGTCATGTCATCAATGATCTGACTCACCCAGTTGAGTGGTGAGAGTCATTTTGTTCTTGAGCTTGCCCAGCATATCCTACTGCTCACAACCTGCCAGAGGTGGTCCATACACATTTGTAAATTCATATGGTGTACAACAGAGAAGTATGTGTATACATGTGACCACAGCATTACAGGGCAATGTCTGTGTGCAACAGTAGGAGTGTCAAATTGACTCAGCTTCTATAAAGAAAATTAGATACTTGGTACAGTGGTTCACACCTGTAATCCCAGCTACTTGGGAGGCAGAGGTGGTAGAATCGAGGCCTGAGGTCAGTCCTGGGCAAAAAGCTTGATGCTCTATCTGAACAAACAAAAAGCAAAAAGGACTGAGTACATATCTAAAGTGGTAGAGTGCTTGCCTAGCAAGCATGAGCCCCTAAATTCAATCCCTAGTAGGTAGGTAGGTAGGAAGGAAGGAAGGAAGGAAGGAAGGAGAGAGTAGGAAGGAAGGAAGGAGAGGGAAGGAAGAAAAGAAGGGGAGGGAAGGAAGGGGAGGAAAGTAAGGAAGGAGGGAAGGAAGGAAGGGGAGGGAAGGAAGGAAGGAAGGAAGGAAGGAAGGAAGGAAGGGGAGGGAAGGAAGGGGAGGGAAGGAAGGAAGGAAGGGGAGGAAGGAAGGAAGGGGACCAAAGGAAGGAAGGGGAGGAAGGAAGGAAGGGGACCAAAGGAAGGAAGGGGAGGGAACGAGGGAAGGGGAGGGAAGGAAGGAAGGGGAGGAAGGAAGGGGAGGAAGGGGAGGAAGGAGAGGGAAAGAAGGGGAGGGAAGGAAGGAAGGAAGAAAGGAAGGAAGGAAGGAAGGAAGGGGAGGGAAGAAGGGAAAGAAAGGGAAGAAAATTAGAACTAGTGAACATGCCGCAAGGGGACTCATGAGTAAGAAATGAATGCATGTGACAGTGACAGGGGCAGAAGCTGGTTTGCTGGCCCACAGATACAGCCTCAACTGAGCCAAACTAAGGTCAGTGAGCAGAGAACAAAGTCCCCAAGGTGGCTCCTGGATGTCCTTGAATGTAAATCAGGTATAGCTGCTGCTCAAGGCACCACACCCAGACCCCTGACCAAATCCCAGGGTCTCTGTTGCCTATGGGGTATGGGCTCAGCAATTAGCTTCATATAAATGAGCACATTGTCAGCTCCTCCTGCACAGAAATTATGTCCTGTCTGGTCTCCCCAACCAGTTCCCACTTGTTAAGCTTGCTGTTTGATTGATTGATTGATAATTGGTTGATTGGTTGATAGGATGGGATCAGATGTTTGTAGCTTTCAACCTTGGCTGCCTGTGGAAATCACCTGGGCAACTTTTAGAGCTCAGGCTCCCTGCCGACTAATCACCTCCATATCTGAGGGGGTGGGACCTAGGTGCAGCACTTTTTAAGGTCTCTCCGCTGTCCCCTGCCCCTTGTTGTTCCCAATGAAGGATCTACCTGAATATTGGTCCTTCCTGCTCTGGCCAGCCCCTGAGTTTTCCTCCCATACTTTCCTGGGGCTTAGTGGGCAGGTGTGAGCTGGGGTGACCCACCACAGCTGTCAGGAAAGGCTGCCCTGGCTGTGGAAGATGTAACCATGGTCACCATGCAGATTTTCTCACACGTGCAATTTATGAGGCAAAAATTTCTCTCTTCATAGAACTGTCCCACGGTCCTGTCACGATGGGTAATTGAGGCTTTTAGCTGCTGTGACAGTCATTATCCATTTCCTCATGTACTTAGTGGCTATTGCCCACAGGATTTAGGTCATATTCTTGGCCAGTGAGTAAAAGAGGATATGAGATGGACATGCAGGCCAGGCGACTCAGCTGGGCCTGGGTGTCCCTTGTGTGAGCCTCCTCCCTGACGCGGAGGCTCATCCTCACTGTGCTCAGCTCGGGAGGCATAGGAGGCAGTTGGTTAGGGCTTCTCACCACATCTGTAAAAATGAGCGTCTGTATGTCTCGGGGTTATCAGGAGGGTCAACTGAGGTAAGAAATGGGACCTACCTGGTGCAGAGTGGGCGATGGTTCACTTGGGCCACCTGACTCCTGCTTTGCATTTCTCTTGCTTCCTCATTTCCCCATGGGGCCCAGGCCTATGCACAAACACAATTTTATCTGCAGCAGAAGCTGAGTAAATGCTTGGGAGCTGAATGCCAAACAGCTGTGAGTTAAGACCTGTCATGAGAACCGTTGGGGGACTTCAGACCCACTCCCTTTACCTGCCCAGAAACCCTTATCAGCTCCAGCAGCACACCCGGTGCAGATGGAGAGGAAGCATGGCTCAGAGAGGGCAAGCTATTTGTCCTCTATTCCAACCCCTCCTCCAGATTCAGTGCTCAGCTGATGATCCTGGGTCCCCAACTCTGCACTGGAGGATGAGGGCGCCCCGGACGGATCTCTTGGGAGTGGAGGCTGGGAGGGTTAGAACCACTGCTGCAGCCTTCCCAGAATCAGGGTACAGAGCTCAGTGCTGGGGATGCGGGAGTAGATCGTCCAGGAAGAGAGGACAGGGCACTGGAACTTGATGGTCTGGGCCTGGTCCTTTACTCCAATGTAGCAGCAACACCTACTTACCAGGAATTAGTGGCCAATTGCTGAAAAACAAGTGGGTTTTTTTAACTCTGGAAAGTGCCCTGGCGGGACAGCTGTGCTGTGACTGGGGGCTGTGCTAGGATGCTAAGCAGCCATGTCAGGGAGAGAGTGTGAGTCAGGCCCGGCAGGTGTGGGAGGCACAGGCTGTGAGGCTTCCTAATCCTGGCTCTACCAGTTACCAGCTGCGCAATCTTAGCCACATTACTTAACTCTCTGGGCCTCTGTGCTCCCACCTGTAAATGTGAGTAGTATTTATCTTAATGGGCTGTTATGAGGATTCATTTAGTTAATATGTAAAAAAGCTCTTGTGAAGGACCTGGCCCGGAGTAGACACTGTGAAAGTGTCTGCTGTCAACCTAACATCACAGAAGGGCAGGCACACAGAAGGTACTCCCTGCTCAGTGAACCTGAATTCAGTGGTTCGTTTTCAGAGATCAGTGAACAGCCGAGTTCTCTCTGTCTCAGTTGGCATATACCAGTCTCATAGGTCAGCAGCCCACACCAGAGTTCAGTTTAACTTAATCAGCCATTGAGCATTTTGTGTATGCTTTTTGTTTGTTTTGTGTTTTTTGATCAACCTGATAGAGGTGAAAATTTATTTCTCTGAATGCCACGTCTGACTTTCCCATCTTAGTTACATAACTTTCCTTCTAATCTCAACCCAGAGGCTACATAATTCTTTTTTTTTTTTGTGGGACTAGGGAGGTTTGAATTCAGGGCTTCATGCTTGCAAAGTGGCTCTACCACTTGAGCAGCAACTCCAGCCCATTTTGCTTTGGTTGTTCTGGAGATGGGGTCTTAAGAACTCTTTGCCTGGACTGGCCTGGAAACATGATCCTCCCAAGTAACGAGGACACAGGCGTGAGTCCCCAGTGCCCAGCTGAGGCTACATAACTCTGACTAGTGTGTGACTTGAACTTTACAAGCACTCTTGGAGGTGAGAACCAACCGAGTCCTCCCAACCAGGAGATGGGGGTTTGCTGACTATCCATTTCAAGGATGCATGGAAAGTTAGACTGATAGTAAAACAACTGATGTGGGATGCAAGTAGACTTAAAGATGGATCTTTAAGCTGCAGTGTTGTGCTAAAACACTTGATTTGGGTTTTTTGTTTGTTTGTTTGTTTGTTTTGAGACAGGGTCTTGCTTTGTAGCCTAGGCTGGCCTTGAACTCAACATTGTCCTGCCTAAGTCTCAGACTCCTGAGTGCTGAGATTACAGGTGTGTACCATCACATCTGATCCACCTGATTTTAACATAATTCTACATAGAATCTTAAGTGTTTTCTTTTTTAACTTAATATTACTTCATAAATGTGGTTACGTCAGGTGCCGGTAGCTCACACTTATAATCATAGCTACACAGAAGGCAGATATCAGGAGGATCACAGTTTGAAGTCAGCCCAGGCAAATAGTTCGAGAAACCCTATCTCAGAAAAAAGGTCACAAAAACGACTGGTGAAATGTCTGAAGGTATAGTTCAAGCTCCAGTACTGCAAAAGAAGAAAGAAGAAGAAAAAGAAGGAGGAGAAGGAGGAGGGGGGAGGAGGAGGAGGAGAAGGAGGAGGAAGAGGAGGAGGAGGGGAGGAGGAAGAGGAAGGAGGAGAAGAATGCAGTTATTTTTATTTACAGTCACCCAGATCATCACCTGAATTGCAGTGTTACATAACTTGTCAACCCTAATTTACTCAGCAACTCAGCCATGGATCATAAGCTACCCTTATTTTGCTGTATTAGAAGTAAAGCTACTGGACTACTAGAGTGGCTCAAGTGGTAGAGTGCCTGCCTAACTAGCAAGCTGAGGCCCTGAGTTCAAGCCCCCCTGCTGCCAAAAAAAAAAAAAAAAGTCTTTTAGAAGCAAAGCTACTGCAGCTTTGGGAAGGCCAGAACAATTTTCTTCCTCTGTATTATTTTCTTGGAACAAATGAACAAGAATGCTCATTCAGTGAGCATGAATCAATGCTCTTGATTCACCTTGGTATTAGTGACCTCAAAAAAATGTAATCACTCTAGGCCTATTTACTCATTACCTATCAGTATATACATTCATCCATCTACCCATCCACCTAATGACCCACCTATTCATCTACCCATCTGTCCACCCATCCACACATCTACCGATTCACCCACTCATCTACTCATTTATCTACCCACCCATCATCCACCATCCATCTACTTCTCTTCCATCCACTCATCCATCCACCCATCTATTCATCCACTCACCTACTAGTATACCCATCCATCCATCCTTCTATCCATTCACCCATCCAATGCATCCACTCATCCATTCACTCATGGGTTCACTTATTCATCCACCCATACATCTGCCCATCCACCAATCTACCCATCCACCTACCCATTCATGTATCCATCCACACATCCATCCATTCACTCACCCACCCATCCATTCAATATATTCTACATTTCCTTCAAACCTTAAAAATATTGCAAAAGTTTCTAAAAAAGTGTGTGCTCTGGTACATTATAGATGTGTGTACAGAGCAGGAAGTCCCCCACAGTCTACCCTTTTGCCCAGAGACTTCTCTTATTCTAGTTCTACTGCTTCTCTGCCCCCCTCTCTCCCCCAGCAGCATGTTCCCAAGCTCTGCTCCCGTCTTGCGGCCCTCAGTTGCTTCCCTCATTGATGCTGACTGTCCCCGCTCCCTTGGCTGCCCTTTGCTTATTTTGGAAGACCTGGCCATTTAGCTGTAGCCACCAGTTGGTTCTAGCTGCTTCTCCAGGGCTTGGCTGATGCAGGGTCTATGCTAGAGATAGTTATCCTAGGTCAGGGGAGACCCAGAGAAGAAAGAGATCAGCAGTAGCTCTGGGACACCTGAAAGGCCAGTGGCTCACTGTGGAGAACTGAGTGGGGTCAGCTTGGTCCAGCCTCCCCTGCAGGTCTCAGAAGGTCACAGGGTGTTTCTGAGGTGCTCTGCTCCTTCCTGCCTACAGTCTGTGTTCCACCACCCCAAGCTTATCATGGTGTGTTTATTTGGGGGACATTGGGAAACTCTCCAGGGGACTCTTTTTCTGTTAGAGTATCTTGGCAATGAAGTGACAGTTCCATAAGCTGAGGGGAATTCAGGCTTGCACAGATGCAGGAGACCTAAGGAAAACCTAGCTTTCTTCTCAACTGTACAGGTAGCAGAAGGGTCCAGGGCAGTACTGGCCATGAGACACGGCTGTGTGGCCTCAGCCTCAGAGTACATGTGAACACCATTTTGGGCAATGCCATGTGTGGTGGATGCAAAGGTCAAGATCCTCAGTCCTTGCCCTGAAGGTGCTCAGCCCAGAGAGGGTAGAAGCAGAAAAATGAATTTCCATGTGACTGGTAGGAAGAGAAGAAAGAGGTGCCGTGCCTGGGGGAGCAGAGACAGGCCTCACCGAGGAGAGGATTCCTGTGCTGGGCTTGGAGGGAGGGCATTTGTAGTAATAGGTGAGCCATATAGACAGGAGTCAGCTCTTCCTAGGCTCCTTAAGGTGACGACTTTGTCCTACAGAGGGAGGGGGACAAGCCACCCAGAGCCCCCACTTCACACTTCTGGTCAGGTACAGTTTGTAGAGACTAGAATTTTACTCCCATTTCTTGTTTTCTGTGCCTAATTTCCGTGGTCTTGTGCCCTGTGTCCTGGTGAAGGGCACAGGGCCCAAAGGCCCCATGGCTTAACCAAGTGAATTGGTGGGGGGAGGGTGGTACCCAAGGGAGGGTGTGAGGCAGGGTGGGAGTGGACATGCCCTGAGTTCCCCAGTCTGAAGTGGATGTCCATCCAGCCTGGTCCGATATCTTCAAGACACAAGCTTGTGTTTGGAGTATGGTCACTCTTACTCCAGATGTGGTAAGAAATAGTAATTTCCCTGGTACGTGCTGCCCCATGAGCACAGGCATGGGGGAACCAAGCACGTGTGCGTGTGCAAGCTCACATCCATGCACAAGCTCCCATCTCAGGGTGAGATGACAAAGCCAGCTTCTGCAGTCGGCCTGCTTCCGCTGAGGATTCAACACACAGAGCAGGTGACTCATCGTCTGTGACTCACAGGCCTGAGGGGCCTAACGTCCTGCTGGCAAAGGGCAAATGTCTCCTTGTCCCTTTGCATGTTCCTAGGTGGAGGGTCTCCCCAACCTGGCTCCACTCCAACCCAGACAAGAGCAGCTCATTCATTTAGGGGGAGGGGAGGGCCCTAGAGATGCTCCGTAGTTCTGAGACATGGGGGTGACAGCAGGGTGTAATTCAAGCAAGGACTTACTGAAGTTGCATTTCAACACAGCACTCCACATGGGGCAGGCAGGAAGGAGCTGATTTCCCCAAATCCAACTTCCTGGCATCTTTTCAGGAATCCATGAATTATGCAAAGCATGGTTGGAGGGTTGGGGTTGCAGGGAGCAGAAACTTCCAGTTAAAAGGTTACGAAAGGTCTTGGAATGCTGGGACCATTGTGCATCACCTCCTTGGGCACAGTGGCCTTGCTGATCCCAGGGACATCACCTTTACCTCTCCTGGTCCTTCTCCCCCTCCTGGCCCTGTCCCTGGACTCAGGACTGGAGGGCACCAGGAGAGGCTGCTGTGGTCCTTGAGAGCATCAAGTTCTTCTCTTAGCTGCATCAGAAAAAATTGCTGGGAGACAGCAATTCCTTCTAGGTCATAGGGTCATAGAATTCCTGTGAACCCTAACAGGACCTGGGGTCTGGGGGAGCTGAAATTCACTGATGGGGGTCTCTAGGGAAGGTGGGTATTAAATCCTTACTCAGGTGGTGGTGAGCGGAGAAGCTGTCACATGAGGCCAGGTTTCAGTTTAGAGGAGACATTGATGCATTTTGGAGCAACCCCAGAGGTTCAAGTGTGTGTGAGGTCAGAGACACCAGGATTCTGGGACAGGTGTGGCTGGGCATTCTGATAATCCTAGGCCTGGACTTCAGCTCTGAGGACACAAATCTGAGTCACTTTCTCTCATGGCCATGGAGACAAGGAGCTTGACAGTTGCTGGGTGAGGTGATCAGGGTTGGTGGGGGTTAAATTTGCATGCTAGCCTATGGCCTTTTGGGGACAGCAGAGATCTGCTCATGAGCCCTTCTCTCTGAGGATTTAAATGACTGAAATATATCAGAATGTATCAGGCAGTCCTTGGATTGAGACTGGAGGCCTGAAAGGGCTGTGATATCTCTGGGAGAACAAAAAATCACTGAAAGATGAAAGCAGTGGTTTTGTTCAGTTGCCCCAGCACAAGGGCTGTGCTCTAGGCTGGTGTCTATTGTATGAGAAAAGACTGCAGTTTAGATCTGCCCTGACATGAAGTCTATGGGCCAGAGTGGCTCTGGAGGGTGACCCCAATGTTCCTCTAGTCTGGTTTTGGTGAGCATGGCTACCAGCAGATGGGTTTGCCCACGGTTACTGTGGAAGTAGAAGGCATATTGTTTATTCAACAAGGGTAGGAATGGGAAGAGCATTGCATTTGAGTAGGAAGAATGGAATAACCAGGTTAAGTAGCTCTGGAGTCATTGAGAGTTCTTTTCAATGGGAAAATCTATACTTCCACCAGTCTTGGCAGGTAAAGATCAAAAGTTTCTAGAATTTGAACAAAAATTGGAAGGACTTCTTCTCATGCTAGTCAAGAGTCACACTGGTTGCTCATACAATGAATCAGCTAGATCAGGCTAAGTTATGCTACAGTAACAAAAATCTTACTAGTTTAAAACAACAAAGGATTATTTTTTTGCTCACAATAACTTATAAGTATAACCTCTTTCTGGTGTTTGGCAGATCCTAGGAACTTACATCTTTCCTGTCATTCAGCCAGAAAAAGTACCGATTGAGGGCCTCTCTATGTAACTCTCTGGACTGAGCACTGAGGGGGCACCTGAGAGAAGGGGTTTAGATTGGGGATATCTGGAGGAGATGTGTTCCTTACCTTTCCGACATCCTTCAGGGCATGCCTGCTCTGAAAGGGGAGCTAGAACATCCCCCTTCCTGTTTCCCACTCTTCCTAGCAATTAATTGATGTTGACAGCAGGAACAAGGTGGTCAGAAGAGTGAGGCAGAAGTTGGAGGACTTCAGGCTCCTGCCAACTGGGGCCACTCATAAGAGGAGCTTCCTGGGCCCTGTGTAACTGTCAGGTTGTTGCAAGGAATAAATGAGTCTGTTATGTGCTGGTTTGAAGTGTTGCGGGTGTCCTTGACCCTCACAGACCAGAGAACTGGCTTGTGAGACAGTTGGCTAACTGTGAGCCAAAGCTGGTTTATGAAGTAGGATTTATTACAGAGAAAGAGAAGACTACAGCTAGAGCAGTGCAGCAGAGCCCAGAAACTGGTAACTTGCTGCTCAGGTGAAGGCTGCAGCTTTTATGGACATTTTAACTCTGGGTTTGGGTTAGGGTTAGGAGGGCTCTGTTCATTGGCCATGGATTTGTGGGCCTTCTTAGGTGAACTGTTTTCTTTTGTCCCTTGTTGGGGGAGGGGAAACAATCTTGAGAGCATTTTGCTCATCAGCCCTGTGACATATCTATCAGATCCAGTATCTCCTCTTCGGGATGCAGGAATATAGTGCTCTCCATGGGGGGATGGGATATTCACTCATCTGCCTTAGATCTCCAGACCCAACAAGTCCTTTGATGAGAAAGTGCTAAATAACAACAACAAAAAAGTACCATTAATAACAGATCATTCAAAAAAAAAAAAAATCTAGCCAGCTACACATCAGACAAAGGACTGATAACCAGAATATATAGGGAACTTAAAAAACTAAATTCTCCCAAAACTAATGAACCAATAAAGAAATGGGCAAGTGAACTAAACAGAACTTTCTCAAAAGAAGAAATTCAAATGGCCAAAAAACACATGAAAAAATGCTCACCATCTCTAGCAATAAAGGAAATGCAAATTAAAACCATGCTAAGATTCCACCTCACCCCTGTTAGAATAGCCATCATTAGCAACACCACCACCAACAGGTGTTGGCGAGGATGCGGGGAAAAAGGAACCCTCTTACACTGTTGGTGGGAATGTAAACTAGTACAACCACTCTGGAAAAAAATTTGGAGGCTACTTAAAAAGCTAAACATTGATCTACCATTTGATCCAGTAATACCACTCTTGGGGATATACCCAAAAGACTGTGACACAGGTTACTCCAGAGGCACCTGCACACCCATGTTTATTTCGGCACTATTCACTATAGCCAAGTTATGGAAACAGCCAAGATGCCCCACTACTGACGAATGGATTAAGAAAATGTGGTATCTATACACAATGGAATTTTATGCAGCCATGAAGAAGAACGAAATGTTATCATTCGCTGGTAAATGGATGGAATTGGAGAACATCATTCTGAGTGAGGTTAGCCTGGCCCAAAAGACCAAAAATCGTATGTTCTCCCTCATATGTGGACATTAGATCAAGGGCAAACACAACAAGGGGATTGGACTATGAGCACATGATAAAAGCGAGAGCACACAAGGGAGGGGTGAGGATAGGTAAGACACCTAAAAAATTAGCTAGCATTTGTTGCCCTCAACGCAGAGAAACTAAAGCAGATACCTTAAAAGCAACTGAGGCCAATAGGAGAAGGGGACCAGGAACTAGAGAAAAGGTTAGATCAAAAAGAATTAACCTAGAAGGTAACACCCACGCACAGGAAATCAATGTGAGTCAATGCCCTGTACAGCTATCCTTATCTTAACCAGCAAAAACCCTTGTTCCTTCCTATTATGGCTTATACTCTCTCTACAACAAAATTAAAAATAAGGGCAAAATAGTTTCTGCCAGGTATTGAGGGGGTGGGGGGGAGAGGGAGGGGGCGGGGGGAGGGTAAGGGAGGGGGTTGGGGGAGGGGGGAGAAATGACCCAAACATTGTTTGCACATATGAATAAAAAAAAAAAAATCTGGGCTTACAGATTGGTTGACTTAATGTTGAGGCCCCAAGGATGGCCTAAAACTGAACATCTCAGGCCAGTCATGGCGGTGCATACCTGTGCAGAAACTGGGACCTTTCCCTTCCACTAGAGATGTTCATTTTGACGTGGGTAGTCTCCTGCAGGACCAGCTTCTGGGAAGAAAGCAGGAGCCACACGACAGAGGGAGGAGCAGAAAAAGCAGTGGACTGCTGCCTAGGGGGTTGAGGTAGAGCAGGATGGGGATGCACAGGCAGTCCAAGAACTGGGAAGAGAATAGGGCACCTCCTAAGGTCAAGGTGATGGGAGAAGGCTTGATAGTTCATCCTAAGGTGGTGATCACAGTTCTGGTGTCAGAGGTCAGAGTCTTGTTTCTTGACCCGTGAGGATCTTGTGGCAGGAGACTGCACTTGTGGTGAGCTGTGTGGGTTCCAGACTCACAACCAAAGGAAAAAGTGCAGACAGCATGACCATGAAGGAAGGCCAGAGACGCCTGGTGTCCCATCCCTCCCCCTGAGTCAGGCTCACATACAATAATCAGGGCGCTGGGATCTGGACCTGGAACCCTGGGCTTAGGAAGGGTGGGGTGGGTGTGTGGGCAGCTGGGTGGGGCATCAGAGTGCAGAAGGATGGGGAAGACAGGGCCCTGTGCAGGGTTGAGTGGAAGGTGGGAGGCTGGAGAGAGGGAGGGCTCTCCATGCAGTGGAGGCAGGAGCTGGGGGGGGGTGGGGGGAGGAGAGGCCAGTTTGATCTATAAACAAAGGCAGCTGTGGGGCAGACAGAACAAGTTGCCAAAACACCCTGTGGTTGGTGTGAGGAAGGCAGGTGCCAGTCTGCTCCTGACAGAGGCCTCCTTGGGCCCCATGGCCACAGGGTGAGAACCTCTGGACAGACTGAAAATTCCAAAAAACAGAAAATGTCACCTAGTGCACTGGCCACTTGGAGTGGGGGATACTGGCAGGGGCAGGGAGGAAGCCCCTCAGACTCTGGCAGGTTCCGCCCTCAGGAGTATGCTGAGACTTGGTTCAGAAGGCTCACAGTGAGGTGGCCTCTGATCCTGGCCTCCAGAGTCCCAGCCTCTCTAAGCTGCAGCTGAGGCAAGTGCACACAATCCCTCGATTTGACATTTTGGGCTGGAGAATTCTCTGAGGAGCTGTCCTGCACGTTTAAGGATGTTTAAGGGTGCTCACCCCCATCTTCTGCACCCCCATTACAGCGACCAACACACCCCAGGATCTTGCCAAAATTGCCCTCTGTTTGAAGCCATGGGACTGGAAGCTGCTGGACTGGCAGGTCTTTGGGTGAGCCTCTTCATCCCTCTCAGGTCCTCAGTTTCCTGCCTCTAAGAGGAAAAGAGAACTATGGGCCTCTGAGATAGAGGGAGGAGAAAAGCGGGATCTGGAAACCAGAATCTGTTTAAGTCAGGTTGGGTGGGCCAGGAAAGCACTAGGAGGGTGGGATGTGGTTAGAGGAGGTCTGCTGTTTTGCCCTGACTCAGAGCTCAGCCTCCTCCCTAGTGTTCCTCTCCTCTTCATATTATTCCATTTCAAACCCTCACAGTTCTTCCTGAGCTGTGCTGTTTCATACCTCCTGCCTTTGCCTAGAGGATTTTGTGCCTTACCTGTCTGTTGAGCTCCTATTCATCCTTCAAAACCCAGCTTAGGAAACATTCTGTGTTTAACCTTTCCTGACCTCCCTAATGAGTGAATTATTCCCCTCACTGACCTGCTCTCTTGCCCTGTTCTTAGTAGGGTTTTATTGTTTGCTCCTCCACTAGACTAAAAATTCCTACTGGAAGTTCCTTGACTCTGTGATGGCTAGCACCAAGGTAGGATCACAGGATGGGTCAACCAGTGTTTGTCAGGTTGGAGATAATTCAGAGGCAGAAATAAGGCAGAGGCTCTGCTCATATAGGTCCTGACTTGTAGGGAAGCAAGTTTCCATATCTCACCAGGAATTCTAGAACCATGAGGTCAAAAGGGGCTCTGGAATCCAGCATTCTTGCTTACAGGGAAGGAAACTGATTTCCCAAAGAAGTGACAGACCCTATCCTGGCATCCCCAGGGAGTGTCTCTCCCGTACCAGAAGGGCAGGCCCCAGCTATCTGGGTTTGGGGATGTGGTGCCTCACAGGCAGACTGACCCCTTGGGAATGACCCTGACCCTGAAGAGCTGTGATGAGCTGGGCCTCTGCCCTCACCTTCATTTGCTCATCTGCACAGTGGGAACAGCAGCTCCTACCTCCAGGGAGTCAGGATGGTGTCACACAGTGTCCTGCCACACCATAGCGTATCACACAGCATGGTGCCAGCACACAGGGGGTCTTTACACGGGTGAGCTTGACATCCTGCTCTTCAAGGGAAGATGTCAGCATGGAGAGTCACACAGTTCAGAATCAGGAAGTTTGTGGGAGGCAAGAAACCAGGATTTACAGCCGGAACTGCTGTTTCCTGAGCACCGTGTGTTCCCGGAAGCCAAGACCCCCCTCTGCTGCCCCCTCAGAGCCAGTCCACCTCCCAACAACAGTCATCCATCACTGTGTGTCTAGTCTGTGCTTCCACATTTGCACCCCAGTACAGTACCCCACGTTTCCACCCCCAGGTGGACCTCAGCCTTTGGAAATCCCAGTCTTATCAAAGGCCTGAAACTAGGCTGGGGTCCTCTGTGTGACACACAGCAGGTTGTCAGGAGCTGCCTCCAGCCCCTCAAACAGCTGCCGTGGGCATTGTCAGAGCTCAGAGGACCTGGCACAAGTCTGGGAGCTTTGGTAACTCCCTGGGCACAAGACACAGCCTCTCTCCTGCTCTGCTTTCCCCTCCCCTCACTGTCTGTTCTCCAGTCCCCAGGGTCTCCATTTTTCTTGGACTTATCTTCTCTAAGTAACTGCTTCTGAGGTTGGTGGCCACAGGTCAGGGAAGTGTGTAGGCGTTTCAACTACAAATTCCCAAGAGCCAAAGATACAACCTTGTTATCTCCAAAGACTTCTCTTCCCACTCCTCCCTCCTCTCCACTCCCCTCTTCTTCCTTCTTCCTTCCCTCCCTTTTTTCAGTGCAGCTGCCTAGATGTCATGGTGAGATGACATGGTAAGATGGATATAATTCAGAGGACCCAGATCAAATGTGTCTTAGCCTCAGCCCCTCACAAAAAGAGGCCAAACAAATGAAAAGGGAACCTTTCCTGGCTGGGCTTTGACTCCAAACCTAAGAAGCCTCAGCTAGCCAGGCCCAGACCCTTGGACCAAAGCCTCTTGGGAGCAAAGGGAGGCATAAGGAAGCAGTAGAACTGATGTGTGACCTACATGGCCAGGTAGCTTCCAGGAAATGGACTCAGGTTTATCTTGTCTGAGCAGAGTAGGCTTGGGTGAGGGGAGAAGAAGGCACAAACAAGAAATGGTTAGCACCCTTCAATAGCTCAGCTGGTAGAGTGGAGGTGAAGAAATGGCTAGGGCTACTTGGGGACAAGTAGGGAGAGGGCCACCACAGAGAAGCACCTGCTGTAAGGAAGAGGGTTCCTGGGCTTCTTTCCTGGAGTTAGCAAAGAAGAGGAGGGCTAAGGGGCCAGCCCCAGACTCAGCATGGTTGACAGGGCCATGCCCACATTCACTGGGGTTTCAAGCAGGTAAATGACTGGACCCACTAGCACAGGTGATGCCCTGGAGCTGGCCAAGGAGGAGAGGGGAAGAGAGAGATTGTTCCTCCTTGTGACATCCCATGGCACCTAGCTACTGGCAGGCTGGCTGTGTTTTCCTTTTCTCTTGTCCCTGCAGTCACTTTCATGTGATGGCCTGCATTCTGTTCTCTCTCCAGCTTCCTAGGATTGCTACAGAGAGTAAGGCACCAGACAGCATGGGTCACAGGTGTGGGAGGCAGCAAGTGTTCTGCAGTCCCCATCTTTTCTTGGAGGAGGTGCCTGATGCCTGATGACCTCTGGATCAGGGCACTGTGTCCTAATTGGTGGTTTCCTTTTCCCACATCTCAGACTATCCTGAATGTTCCCAAATGCTTTTTTTTTTTTAAATTACTCAGATACAGTGAGTTTGCAAGGCAGTGGGTGTAGTGAAAAGCATGAGCTCAGACTCGGATCTGACTTGCTATTTCCTTTCTCCACTTCCTGATGGTGAGACCTTGGATCCATTCCTAGTTCTTCAGTCCGGGTTGTGAGGATCACTGAGTTCCCAGGTGCAGACAATCTGCATAGTGCCCAGCAGGCATTAGATGCTCAGTGCACACTAACAAACAGTTCCACAGGTGAGAAAAGAAGCATGAGTAATAGAAATAATAAAAGCTAACATGTAGAGAGCACATACGCTTTGCCAGATGCTAAGCTAACGTCTTAAATCTGACCTTATTCAATACTCAGAATAGCTCCATGGGTTTGTACTGTTATAGACTGAATGTGTTTCCCCCAGATTTATGTATTAAAATCCTCACCCCCAGTGTGATGGTATTTGGAGGAAGGGCCTTGTGAGGTGATTAAGCCATGAGGGTGGAGCCTTCATGAATGAGATTAGTGCCCTTGAAAGAAGAGGCTAGAGATCAAGTTAGTTCCCTTTCCAGCATGTGAGACTATAAGAGAGGTCAGCTGTCTGCAACCTGGAGACAGTTCTCAACAGCGCCCAACCATGCTGGCAACCTGGTGTCAGACTTCCGGCTACAGAACTGGGAGACTTGAAGGTTTGGTGTATAGGTATTCTGTTTCAGCAGGCTGAACTAAAACACTATCATTATTCCCCTCGTACAAAAGGAACCTGGGACCCAGAAGCACAAAGTAACTTGTCCAAGAAGTAGAACCAACATTTGAACCCAGAGGTACTGACTCTAGAGTTTATTTTAGGAAAGGGTAGCAAAAAAGGGGCAGAAGTGAAGCTGGGTATTAAACACGGCCCAAGTTTGGTCAGTTTTTAGGATGGGATCCCTCCTCAAACACATGGTCAAGATCACATTCAGGAGGAAGCCCTTGGTGGGTAGGCTACCTTCCTTCCTGGGATGGCCCAGGTGGATTTTGGGTGGAGGAGTTGTCTCTTCTTTCAGGATCTCTGTTGAAAGAGGTCATTAGCTTCTTGCTCACTTTGATACCTCCCAGACACTCCAGACCCAGACAAGTGGGAGGGGGCAGGGGGCTGGGCCTGGCATCTCTCAGAGTGTGGAGAGAAGGGTCCTCCACAAGGCACATGCTGGGGATTTGAGTGAGCAGCTGGGATGGCGCACTGCAGACTTGCAAAGACATCTGTTGGCATGCAGACTGTGTGAAGGAACGCTTGTAATTGCAGCCATAAATCACATGCAGACAGAGGAAAAACTGTCAAACTTTGGGGAGTTATTTTGTACAGAAGAGGTAGAAAAATGCAGCTGTGGTGTGATGTGATATGATACCCAGGCTGGCTTGATGTTGCCAGAGGTGGAGCTCACAGGGCACAGTGAAGTGTGTGTGTGTGTGTCCCCTGCCCTTCACTTTCAGGATGACAAAACAGCAGTCCTGAGGAAGAGGTTCATCAAGGGGCCTATCCCAGGGGAAAACTGTGAATTAAACTCAGTTTATCTTTAGCATCCTATTCTTTTTCTGTATTTGATTCTGGTCCTGTCACTTCTGGCTCTGTGCCCTTTGGTAAACCATTTAAAGAAAATGACAATATGTGCACTTGCCTAGCAAGCATGAGGCCCTCAGTTCAAATCCCAGTACTGTCAAAAGGAAAATGACTGTATGTATCTGGTGCCTGGTATCAGCTAATTCCAGGCATTGATCTTCCCAGTTGAAGTTTACCTTCTTACTAACAGAGCCTTACTAACAGAACCTTCTCCCAGTTGAGGCCATCTTTAACCCTTGAAGATAGATCCTGATAGGTTCAAGCCAAAGTTTTCCCATTCCTCTTGACTGTGATTGGCTTAGGCATGGCCATGTGACCTAATTTTGGACAAGGAGATATAAGAGGAAATCTAGCAAGCTGGACATGATAGCACATGCCTGTGCTTTCAGCTATGCAGGAGGCCTAAGTAAGAGGATCACAGTTCGAGGTTAGCCTGTGGTAAAAAGTACAAGACCATTTTTGAAAAATAACTAAAGCAAAAAGGGCCAGGGGTGTGGCTCTAGAAGTAGTAGAGGGCCTGCCTATCAAGTATGAGGTCCTGAGTTTAAATCCCAATACAGCCAAAAAATAAAACAAACAAAAAACCCCAGTTTACTTAGCTCACAATTTGGAGGTTGAAAAGTCCAAGACTGGGCAGCCCCATCTGTTGGGCCTTTGGTGGGCCTGGTGGCAGATGGCATCACAATGGAGACAGCATGAGTAGAAGAGGTCACATGGAAAGCAGCGAACCAGAGAATGCAGGGAATGGGGAGGGGGCTGCTTTGCTCTTCTTCCGTTGTTTTTGAAGGTATTGGGGTTTGAACTCAGGGCTTACTAGGTAAGCTTACTAGGAAGATGCTTTGCCACCTGACCATGCCTCTGGTCCTTTTTGCTCTGGTTATTTATTAGATAGGCTCTTGCTTTTGCCCAGGCCAGTTTGGACCATGACCCTCCTATTTTAAGCTTCCTGCCATCATTGCTAGAGTGAAAGGCATGCCCCACCATGCCCAGCTTTTTTCCACTAAAATGGGATCTCAAAAACTTTTTATTTTCTACCTGGACTGGCCTGGAACCATAATCCTCCAGATCTCAGCCTGCCACATAGCTTGGGATGACAGGTGTGCCCAGCTATTGGTTGAGATGGGGGTCTCACAAATTTTTTGTCCTGGCTAGTCTTGAACTGTGATCCTCCTGGCCTCAGCCTCCCAAGTAGATAGCTAAGCATGAGCTATGGGCATCCAGCTGAGTCTTGCTCTTTTTATAACAACTCACTGTTGCAGGAGCTAACTGGAATCCCTTCTGGGGTCAATGCCCAAATGCACCAGGACTGGCCTCTTAAGGGTTATACCACCTCAACACTGCCACACTGGAGACTAAGCCTCCAGTACATGAACCTTTGGGGACAAACCACATCCAAACCACAATAGGGTGCTTCCAGTGAAAGTGTCTCATCTGGGGAGGAGGGGATCTCTTTAAACCTCTGAATACTGAGCATGGCAGCACTGTAGTCATTTAGCTACCAGCCTGAGGCTGACAACAACTCCAAGGACAACAGAGCAAAGAGGTGGAAAGAACCCAGGTCCTTGGTGATGTCATTGAGCTGCTAAATTAGTCTTCACTGGAGCCAGCCTACCTTGCAACTTTTTGTTATGTGAGATAATTAATAGCTTTCTTATTGTTTAGGCCATGTAGTCAGCTTCTCTGTTTTTTTTCTTTTTAGCTTCTCTGTTAATGACAGTTTAAAATGTCCCTACTGCTTCTTGCATCAATGAAAAATAAGTAGAAGAAATATATTTGGTCTCCCATGGGAGAAAGTCCCAGAGCTGGCTTGCTTGATCCTGGAGGCGTCATTCTCTTTTAACTTCCCATAGCAAGTCATTTTCTCTCCAGGGTGCAAACACATCCCTTGGACGGCAAGATGGCAGCCACTTGGCCCTTCTGATGCTCATGCCATTTTGTAGGATAAGGCTCTATGTTAGTTACTTTTCCTTGCTGTGATCAAATATCTGACATAAACAATTTAAGGAAGGAAGGATTTATTTTGGCTCATGGTTTCAGAGGGGTCAGTCTGTAGTTGGTTGGCCCCATGTACTTGGGCAGAACATCATGGTAGTAGGAGTGTGTGGCAGAAGGGCTTCTTCACTTCATTGCAGACAGGAAGCAGAGGGGAAGACAGGAAGGGGTCAAGGATAATATACCCCTAAGGACTTGCCCCCCAGTAATCTACTTCCTGCTGCTCAACCCCACCACTTAAAGTTTCTAGAATCTTTCAAAACAATGCCATCTTCTGGGGCCCGAGTGTACAAAACACGAACCTGTTGGGGATGTTTCATATTCAAACCATAACAGGCCCCTTATGTTAGTTCTCTCAGGCAGACATAAAAGGATCTTCAGAAGTGCCTATCCTATAAATGTCCCTCACTACTTGTTTTATGGGTGCCTTGGATCAGTATGTGCCATTTTTTTTTTTCTGAGATAGGGTCTTAATATTGAGCCCAGACTGGCATAGAACTCATAATCCTCCTGTTTCAGTCTCCTAGATGCTGGGGATTACAGGCATGCACCACTACACCCAACTTAGTATGAGGTATTAATTGTAATTATGAGATATTTTTTATGCAAGCTTATGTAGGACAATATTGGTGAATTTTTAAGCATCCACTATTTAGTTTTGCTTTGAAATGTCTCATGCTTCCTACATGTGTATAGGATGAGGGCTGAAAACTCCACCAATCCCCACCAGTGCTCTCTGGCTTTCCAACAAGGGGAAATGGAGGTGCTGCTCCTCTGGACACTCCAACTCAGATCTTTGGGGAAGAATCTGCATAATATGGAACTGATTAATGTAAGGCACTTTCTGGTGTCAAAAGAGGAAGATTAAAAGCCTTCATCTTCCTCCTCTCTCCCCCAGACCTCAGGGAGGATTAGGGCAATTGGAAATGGACCATCCCTGTTGTTACCCACGCTTAATCCCTCCTAGGAAGCTCTGCGAGCCCAGGTTGGATTAGCAAGTAGATGTCCTGGAGTGGCAGCACTACAGCCAAGAGAAGGCTTTGTCCTGTTGTGCGCACAAGGGCCCCTTCTTGTATGTGGGAATAGATCTTGATTTTCTGTAGGCAGTCAGTGTCTTCTTCACTAACTTCAGCTGAGAGGAGAGAGACAGAAGACTCAGAAGCCTCTGGAATCTGCCTAGGTCCAGCATTGTTATTATTATCATGGCCAAGGACCAGTTATGTGATCCCTCTGTGTCCCAGTTTCCTCATCTATACAACTGTGTGATGGTTAATATTGACCGTCAACTTGATTGAGTTGAGAGACACCTAGGAAAGCACATGTCTGGGTGTGTCTGTGAGGGCGTTTCCAGAGAGGATTAACTAAGGGGAAAAGACTCATCCTAAATATCAGTGGCACCATCCAATACAAAGTGAGGTCCCGATGGAATAACAGGGGAAGAGGGACACTCACTAGTGGAGGCATTCTTATCTCTCTGTTTCTTGGCTACCATGATGTGAACTGAAACCATGGTGCCAAGTGGACTGGAACCTCTGAAACTGTGATAAAAAATAAATGTTTTCTTCCTCTAAACTGTTTCTCTCAGGTATTTATCACAGTGATGAAAGTCTAACATTTGCAGCATGTCATAAAATGGCCAGGAGTGTTAGAAGAGCTGGTGCAGGGAGAGCACTCAGATCATGGTAGGTGCCCAATTGTAGGGAGCCACTGTCACGAGCCCATGCTGTCCAGTGAAGTTGGCTGAATTCTCTCCCAGAGGCCTTTGTAATCTACTTATGTGAGTTCTACCAACCCTTCCCCATTTGTCGGACATGCCTACCTGCCTTGCATTCTGACCCCTAGGTGTGGTCCTCATTCTGCCCTCACGGTGGCCCTCTGTTAATGCTTCCATCTGATGACTTCCAAGGGGTCAAGGAAGTTTGGGAGCAGCTTACACAGCAACGCTGGGTAAGGGGGACAGGTGTGTTTTCAGAACCCCTTCCCTCTGGTTCCCCCTGAGGTCCTCATGAACAGAGATGGGAGAAACCAGCAACTCCTACTCTGAAAGGCCAAGACTTGGAGGGCAGGGGACTGAGCAGGGAGGGGCTGGCAGGACAGCAGGTTGGACAATAGTCTAGGGGCAGCAGAAGGAGAGAACCCCAGCTGTATAGTGGGAGAAGGATGGGGGCAGATAGTCACAGCCTCACTTGACTAACTCCATAGGGAGGAAACCCACAGGGCCTAGCCTGAGAGAAGACTGGGTAAAGTCATGAATGGCAATTCCCCAGGACTCTGGTGGGAGAGTAAGGCTTTTTATCTTTCTT
Source organism: Castor canadensis (assembly GCF_047511655.1). Taxonomy (NCBI): domain Eukaryota; kingdom Metazoa; phylum Chordata; class Mammalia; order Rodentia; family Castoridae; genus Castor; species Castor canadensis. The sequence goes on along the minus strand of NC_133397.1, from coordinate 40,364,051 downwards.
TCTTTCTTTTTTTGGTGGGACTGGGGTTTGAACTCAGGGCTTCACACTTGCAAAGCAGGTACTCTACCACTTGAGCCACACCTTTAGCCCTTTTTTTCTTTTGCTTTTTGAGACAGGGTCTTGCTATGTAGCCTAGGCTGGCCTCAAACTTGTGACCTTCCTGCCTCAGCCTCCCCAGTACTGGAATTACAGATGTGTGTCACCACATCCGGCTTTAAGAAGTGGGGCTTGAGGGGCACTTAGGGAAGCTCCCCAAGGTTTTGTTCCTTTCTGAACTGTGCCCTGGGTACTGCCCCCATGTTGAGATGTAATCCAGGGCTGGGAGTGTCACCCATCATATCTAGGAAGGTCACACTCTGGGTCTATCCTTTAGCCATTAGAGAACCCAGGGACTGGTGTGCACAGGAGGCCCAGGCACCCTTCCTCTGTGCTGGGCTTAAAATATTCCCAGGGAGACACCTGCCCTCATCTCCCTTCCTCTGCCCCTGCAGCTCCCCTGCCCTGACAGCTGTTCCTGGAGGTAGATTAAACTATAAAAAAGTCTGCTTTTGAAGTCTCTTTTAGTCTAAAACAATATAGTGATATTGGTAAAGAAAAGCATGGACAGGGGTGGGGGTGGGGAGCACCTACAATCCTACCAACCATTGTCGTTTTCCTATTTTCTTCCAGTCTTGGTCCAAGTGGTGGCCTACTTTCACCATACCATCCTCTATCCTATTTGTAAATCCAGTGCCAGGGCCCTTGGTTGCCCTCTTATGATATATTAAATCATCTCAACACCCTTCCAGGTGTGTGGATGCCGGATGTCTGCCCTTCCAGGTCCACTCTCCAGCCTGCTCTGGACCTCAGAGGCTGGCCCCTTTCCTATGCGCACTCACTCCCATGCCTTCTGGTGTTTGATGGGGTTTGGTCAATAGGGGGCACTAGCCAAAGATCATGAGGTACAGTTGGGGTACTCATTGTATTTGTCCACTCGTGCCACCATAACAAAGTACCACAGACTGGGGCTTGCACTGTATACATCTATTTCTAGCAGCCCTAGAGGACAAAAGCCAAGCCCCAAATCAAGGTGTTGACAGGGTTGTTTTCTTCTGTACCTCCTTACGTGTATGTATGTTTGTGTGCGTGCGTGTGTGTGTGTGTGTGTGTGTGAGAGAGAGAGAGTGAGAGTGAGAGAGAGAGAGAGAGAGAGAGAGAGAAGGAAAGAGAGAGAGAGGGACATAGAGACAGACAGACTCTTTGTGTGTCCAGATTTCCTCTTCTTACAAGGATGGACACCAGTCAGACTGGATTAGAGCCCCAAAATTTTAACTTGGTCACTTCTGTAAAGGATCTATCTCCAAATATAGTCATATTTTTAAGTACTGGGGGTTACACCTTCAATAGATGGATTTGGGGGAACACAATTCAGTACTCACAGCTTCTGCTAGACTGTGGATAGCCTTATTTCTCCCCTCCTGCCTCAGTGGAGTTAGTAATACTGGGCTGTTGCCAGCCCCTGGGATCTACAGACCCCTGTGGTCTCCTTATAGCTGGCCCACACCTTCATAAATAGTTCCTTTATTGAACTCTGCTCACAGTGCCACTTCGAGAGCTTTTTCTTATTGCTGTGGGCCCAACAACCTGAGGGTTTCTGTGAGGTAGGGGCTGGAGCCACTTTGGTTCAGCTCCCTGCAAGGGGATACTTGACCTTGGTCACTAACTAAAGCTGTAGGGATGGAGAGGGGAATGACTTCATGTGACCATATAGCACATGACTCAAAACAGAATGTTCCATACCTCAAAAACACTGCCTGAAGAATCCACACAGATATGGCAGTACCTAACTCTCCTCCAGTGCCGGCCCCAACTCTCAAATTCCTGCTGTTTCTTCTGAACTTTTCTTTCTTTCTTCTTCTTTTTGGTGGTACTGGGATTTGAACTCAGGGCCTCATGTTTGCTAGGCTCTACCACTTGAGCCATTTTTCCAGTCCTTTATTTTGAGATAGGTTCTCTTGAACTATTTGTTGGGGCTGGCCTTGAGCCATAACCCTCCTGATCTCTGCCTCCTGAGTATTGAGGATTACAGGTGTGAGCCACCAGCCTCCAGCCTGCTATTTCTTTTGTAGTATGCAAGTCAGTAGCCCTCTCCTTCACTTTGTTTTTCCTTTCAGTCCATCTAAGCATTCCTTAAGGGCTTCCCATTTCCCTCCAAAGGGGCCTCCTGGTACTGGATCAGACAGAGGCTTTCTCTGGGACACTCTTCCACCATTTTTGTTTTTTTTTTTAATTGTTGTACTGGATGGGGGTACATTGTTGCATTTACAAAAATTCTTACAATATATCAAATTTATCATACTTGAATTCACCCCTCCATCATTCCTTCATTCCCTTCCTCCCCCCCTTCCTGGAATAACTTCAACAGATATCATTTTTTGCACCATATCCACCCTCCTTTACCATTTCCCCACTTCCTCTCTTTTCTTCCACCATGTTGTAATGATTTCCTCTTCTTTCCCCTCATGGCCTCTTTTCATCTATTAGACTATGACAGACAATCTTTCCAGGTGTTTACACAGTCTCATGGTATTCTGAGGAGGTGACATGCCTTTATTTATCTGGTTATGCCCTTGTTGTTAAATATTCATGGTATTACGCTTCATTAAACAAATTTTAGGCCCAATTCCTTCCTTCTTTGTTTTCAAGATCTCAGTTGTATATTGTGAAAATAAGGAGATAATCAAAGAGTGATTTCATGAATCTCAGGAGTTTATTGCCAAAGACAATATTTTTGTTGAGATCACAATACTTGAAAAGGGGAGAATAATGTGAACGAGTCTCACAGGGAACACACACAATAGATGAGTTACATTAGTCACATAGCAAGTGAGTTCCAAAATTTTAGTCTAGTTGCTCAATTAGGATGGAAGCAGGCCTCTGTGGAGAGCAAAGTCCAATTAAAGTTTGAGCTATTCCTTTACATGAGTGCTTCTCAGGAGAGATGACATCCCACACATGGAGCACCACAAGGAGACACAAGGTCCCCGCGAATGCCAGAGAATGGTGCCAGTGCTGGGGTGGGGGGAGGCCTCAGCTCTCAAAGGATAACAGGGTGTAGCCCTGCAGATGCCTAAGCTCTCAAAGTGTGGCCCTGTCACACCACATGGCATCCTCAGAAAAGTCTTAGAATCATGCAATAAAGAAACATATTCATCTTTAAAATCAGTATTCCCCCAAACTGATTACAGATATACACACATACATTATACATGTATATATATATGCATGTATGTATGTGTACAATAGCAGTTAACACCTCATGAAATTTGAGATTCACATAACTTTAGGAAATATTGTCCTAAATGACTACAAGGCTCTTTTGACTAAAAGAGAAGACAGTACTCTCCAAGGTAGTCCTTGCTTTAGAATCCTTTGAAAATTGATGAACCAAACAAAAGCGTTAACCAGAGGGCTGCACTGAGGAGGTGTAAGGGCTAAGGCAACTTCCGTCCATCTGCTAAAGGTTAGACAATTGAGTCTACCCAGAAGAGTTGACAATAAACTGTTAACAAGAGAAAGACATACGCATTTATTAACGTATAAGCAAGTGCAGGAGTCAAAGTATGGAATTCAAGAAAGGAGCAAATGACTGAAACTTAAATACCCTCTTCTTGGGGGAGAGGGAAGTGGTAGATGCGGCAGTTTTAGAGGAAGAACAAATGGGTTTTGGGGGAGATGAATGGATCCAAAGAACTGACGATAGCCTGGAACAGTTCACTTGGGTTCTGGATGTGGGCTTGACTCTAACCTTTCTTTCTGGATTCTGCCTGGACTATTCTAGTCTCCCTCTTACTCCTGCTCATCACAAATATTCTTCCCTGCTCTGATGCAGCCCCTTCACTCCAACCTGCCTCCCAAACCAATTTTTTCTGACAGTCATTGAAGATAAATTTCTTTAAATCATCTAAGAAAACATGTATAATCCACTGAAAATTTCAAGGCAATGAGTCATCACGTTCCTGGTCCCCCTCAAATTCCTGTCTCTTATGTAAGGCTGAGTCACTTTTTATGAGGTCTGTGCATCACAGAAAAAAATTGGAAGGCTCTCAAGATAGATGGATGGATGGATGGATGGATGGATGGATGGATGGATAGATAGAAATTGAGATATAGACAGATATAGAGATAGAGTTAGATTGATATAGAGATAGATGGAGATAGATAGGTTATAGATAGATGATGTCTCTGCATTGACATCAGAGATGCGTTCATTTTCTGTCCCTCTCCTTCATTTTCCGTCCCTCTCCTTCATTTTCCATCCAGTGATTTACTTTTTTTGATACAGAGTGCAAGCATGATCTGTCATCTCCATGCCCTGGCTCAGGAACCCTGTCATGGGAGCTGAGGACCGGCAGTCCAGGTGGGGACACTCCTGATCACTCCCAGCATGGGCATCCTGGGTGGGGGCTGTGTCTCTGCTATATGTGAGTCACGGAGCCTGAGAGGTAGCTCAGATCCCTGGGGCCCATCCAGCTTCGGGGTTTGGGTTCTGGTTATTTCTGATTTTCTCCAAAAAATACAGAGGATATGGAACAGTGTCCAGGAAAATAAAGAAGTGCCTCATCTCAAGGGGGCAAAATGAGGGGCCCATTCCCTGAGGAATGAGACTGCTCTTTAAGAGTCTGACCATGAAATTGCCACATGGAAATCAAAGAAGATACAGACAAAGTCATCCCCAAAGGGACAGAAGGGCCCCAGGCTAGCAGGACTGATATATCTAAAGGGACAAGATGTTGGGGTGAAGTGTCCAGAGCTGCAAGAAAGGTATAAAAAAGAGCTGGTCCCCAGGCATGTGGCCACACACACCCCCTGTGGGGACAGGGAGGCTGCTGTTTCCTCCAGCCATTGGCCTGTCTCTGGTGGGAAGGTGGACGCCTGAGACTGTCGATCATTCTTTGTAAGGACTGGCTCCCCAAGAGCGGCCTACAGGAAAGGAAATGAGAGAGCAGCCAGGTGCTCAGCACTTTTCTTGTGACTGCACAAAGCCAGCGTCTGGTTGGACACAGCAGTCCTGTGCGCTTGTTTCTTGTGGACACTCCCTCTGCCCCAGGAGACAACTATGTCCCACAGATGGCAGATAATCAGGAGAGGCCCTGGAGCTGGTGAAGCTATCAGGTAAATGCCATCTGCTGACATTCGCTGGCCTTTCCAGGGGAGACCTAGAGAACTCACCCCCCCCTTTTTTTTTTTTTTCTAATTTCCTGGGCTTCCAGTAAGGTTAGCTGATAGCCACATGTGGCTGTGGAGTACTTCATGCGGATGTCAAATTGGGATGTGACGTGAGGGTCAAAGATACGTGGAATTGTGAAGATTTACTGTGAAAAAATGTAAAAACATACCATTAATAATTGTCTTTCCTTTTTTTCTTTAAATGTATATTATTGTTGTACTGGGGGTACATTGTGACACTTACAAAAGTGCTTAAATTTGCCCCTCCACCATTCTTAATTTCCTTTTCTTCCCTTTTCCCTTCCTTCCCTCCCCCACTCCCCTCTCCTCCTCCCCTCTCCCTTGCCTTTTTTTTTTTTTTCCCTGAGATAGATCTCACTATGTAGCTTGGGCTGGCCTCACAAAATGCAAAAAAGAGACAAACCAACAGAAGACCAAATGCAGCAACAGTATATGACTGCCAAAGAGAGCGTCAGCTGCCAGCAACGGAATCTTCGGAGCTGAGTCTCAAATGGGTGAGAGGTCACTGACTTCGCTGAGATAAAGCTGAATCTAAGATTGTGCGGTTGAGCTGTGCCCCTCGTGTCCTCCTGCAACCTCAGAATGTGACCTTTTTTTGGAAGTAGGGTCTTTGCAGATGTAGTTAGGATGAGATTTTATTGGATGAGAGGATGTGCTATAAGTCCAATGACTGCTATTCTCATAAGATAGTCATATGAAGACACAGAGACACACACAGAAGGAAAAAGGCCCTGTGATAATGAGGCAGAGATGAGTGATGGGGCCACAAGCCAAGGAATGCCACAGAGTGCCAGCAACTACCAGAGGCTAGGTAGGATCCTTCCTTAAAATCTTCAGAGGGAGCAGGCCCTGCCTACACCTTGACTTCCAGCCTCCAGAACCAGAGATTGTGGATGTGGCACTTTGTTACAGATGCTGTAGGAAACTATTGCACTTACCATGAAAAACAGAATGAAAATAAATCTCATTAATGATTTTTACAAGAATTAAAGCTTAAAATGATACTATTCATTTGGGTTAATATGAATATATTGGGTTGAATAAAATATTTTGCTAAAATAAATCATGCGGTTTTCTTTGTACCTTTTGATTTATTTAGTTTTTTGGTGGTACTGAATAAATATAATTTATTTTATTTTTTTGGTAAATTGAAATCAGGGTCTCATACTTGGTAGGCAAGTACTCTACACTTGAGCCCCCCCCAAGTCCTTTTATTTGTAGCTTGTTTTTCAGACAGGGTCTCACACTTTTGCCCTTGGTGGCCTCAGAACTTGATCCTCCTACATTTGCCTCCTGAATAGTTGGGATTACAGGCGTGAAACACCACACCTGGCCCTTTTTGTACTTTTTATAAGATATGGCTACCAGACAAAGTCACAAAAGTGATTCACAAGGCTTGCATTGTTTCTATTGGACGATGCTATTCTAGAGTGAACAAAAACATAAGCCCCAGTGTGGGACCCCGGGCTTTTCATCTGGAGGAGAGAGAGTGGAAAGGTGTTGGAGCCAGAAGCCCCAAAAGTAGGAAAGGGTTTTCCACACAGTTAAACTGCACCAACAGCAGCACATTTTCATATTGACATTTTAGACTGAGGTTAAGCCGGCAGGAGAATGGAAGGTCCTAGATGGATGGCAAGAGGAGGTCAGGAAATGTCTTCCTTTCCCTGTAGGACAGGAGCCCCATGTTACCTCCACACCATTACAATGCCCTGAAGGTCCTGTCACGGGAAGACTAGGGCAGGCAGGTGGCAGGATAGCCATGGTGAATGCCTCTGCCTCCCAAAGTGGCTGGATCTAGAGCCCACCTCCCCCACTTTCACTGGCAACCACCCATGGCCAGGGCAGGCAAGGCTATAGAATTCTGCTGGCATGTCTCTGCTGGCTGCAAGCCATGTGGGAGTGAGTTCTTGAGGTCACTGGCTCCAGAGTTGGGGGGATGCTGGAGGAAGGTGGAGAGAGAGAAGCCACCTGGCTTAGCCAGACCTGGCTTGTGTTTTCCTTGGCTGGAGTTGGGATTCTTTTCAAGGTTTCTGCCTCAAGATAGCAGCATGGCTGAGCTGGCTGCTGTCCAGATACTGTATTTCACAGTTTGTCCAGGCTGAGAGGACCAACGATCACTCACAGAATGTGCAAGGTAGGAGGGTGTCCCTGGAAGCACACCACCATAGTGGGGGCTGTTAGTCTTCAGATGAGGGAGTCCAGGGGGTAGAGATTGAACGGGAGTCTGACCCACTTTTCAGGAGATCTTGGGATGCAAAGATGCAGATCAGGTTGACCTGGCAATTCTTCAGGGATCCAAGGGATGCTGGAAGTGACCTTGAAACCACTGGCCAGAGAGCCTATTATCGCTGTTGTTCTGTCCAGTGACTTCACTCATAGCACCCAATAGGTAAAGCTCAGCTCACCCTCCAAGCAAGTTCTCTGCACTACCCAAGCCTCTCTGTGCTTACCTGGAGGGGACACCTGGTTGCCTTCCTGCCTCTGAAATTCCATCCCTGGGGAACTGACCCTGGCTAAAATATCAGCTCACTGCAGGAGTCGTTAGCACTTCATTCTTTTTGCAGATATTTCCTGAGTGCTGCAAAGCCACACATCAGCCCTTGCAGCCCTTGTTTGGGCACTGGGACACAGTGCTGTACAGTGCTTCATTAAAACTGGCAACGGGGTTAGCTCTGTCATTCTTTTGCTCTGGGCAGGTGTGTGGGAGTTCTCAGGGATATGGGGGTTGTGCCTGCACTGGAGCACCCAGAGGAGTACGTGTTCTTGAGGCAGGCTAGAGTTAGGGAAAGTGTGAGACTTTTAAAAAAGATAGGACTTAGTATTGTGTGTGTAGGTTGCACATGCCTTGGCTCAGGCACCGTCCTCACCTGGCCTGTGAACTACGCATGCCCCGCCACACTCATTGATTATTGGATGGGAATCACCTGAATCTGCCCTTCCCATAGGTTAGTGTAGGTGTTAAAAGCATCTGGAGAAGAGAAGCATGCTCTCTGCTTCCTGACTTCCACCTGTATTTCCTCCCTTAACTTCTAATAAACTCGATTTATGCCATGTGTTCTGCTTGGAGTCTTCTACACGAGAGCACAAGGACCGAGATCTTCTGGAAATACCTTTTGCCATTAGCATTCCGACCAATGAATGACTGGCCAGACCAAGGGGTCTGGCTCTAGCTTCTGGACCCTGACTTGGTAAAGCATAAAGCAAAGTGACAGGTCCTGCATGTGGGTCTGTGTGTGCCACGCTCCAGCACAGTCCAGGAACCTCAGTCTGCTGGAAGCAGGGAGCCCCCTCTCTTTCCCGGGCCTGGCTCCCATTCCTAGGCCTTCCCAGCCTTCTCCTTTCCCAGCTGCTCTTTATCTCTGGCTCTAGTATTTAGAAAATGTCATGTTGAGCAGTCAGAGCCGTCAGCAGGGGTGGGGACAAGAGAGGTTTCCAGCAGGGAATTGGGGGGCAAGGTCCCCCCCAGGGCCTGGCTTCACAGCTTACAGCTGGTCAGAACTGGAGGGGCTCTTGGAGACCAGCCAGTCCTGCCACATGCTCTTCCCTGTCCCCCACCCATCGCCTCTGCCTCACCTTGGGGAATTGGAGATTTGTGGTTTTGACAGGTGGAGGAGAGAAATAAAGGCTTTCTCCTTTCCAAACTTCCCCCTACCAAGCACTTACTTTAAGTAGGAAACGGATGGACCCTCACTCTGTTTCATTTGGTCAGAGCAAGACCAACTGGCTGCTTAAGGAAGACCCCCCTCCCAGCCACATGCTGTTGAGTCAGTACTGCTGGTGCCCTTGGCTGAGGGAGTGAGACCCCCCCCCAGGCCTCTTTCCCCAAGATTCCAGAAGAACACATATCACTGGCTCTGCTAGTCTCTTGGCCACTTTCCAGTTCTCACGAGGATTCAGTGGAAGAAATAGACTTAGTCTGGGGGGTGGAGAGCATCTTGAGATGGCCAGAGCTGCTGATGGAATTCTGCGATTTTTATTTTTTGGTCGTTCTGGGGATCAAACCCAGGGTCTTGCATATGCTAGGCCCCCAGCCCTGCTGATAGTTTCCCCCACTGGAATGATCACAGACTGACCCCTCCCTGTGGGCTCAGGTCTCTACCTAGCAGAGGCAGAGGGGGGAGAGAGATTTTCTCCCTAACTTTCCAGCTTTATGGCTTTTATAATTAGACCTAGAAAAACATCTTTTCCTTTCTTCAGTTCTTTGGAAAACCAAGATTGGCTTAAACACAAAGTGATCATTTGGGTCTTTTGAAGGCAGGAGAAAGCAAGAGATGACCTTTTGAGAATAATGCTTCATTTCCACAGTTAGCCTCCCACCCCCACGGTTCCCAGCTCCTCTCAGTTAGGATAATGCTCGGCTTGGCTTTGGCTGGTGAGATGGAAGATGAGATAACACCCCTGTGTTTCAAAGGCATTTTCCCCAAGGGCCCAACTGCTTGCAAAGCCTCTGAGAAAACCTTGGCCAACCTCCTGGTTCCAGCTGCTGCTCAAAAGGCCTGTCCAGGAAGCCTGCAAATCCCCAAGTCGGCAAAGAAGCTGCACTCTGGAGCTCACCCTAAGGCTTGGATGCCTGGCTACAGGCCCTGGGCTGCCTGGGCCAGGCTAGGAGCTCACACAGTTATCTCAGACAGACAGCGTTTTCTGAGGAATTGTATCCCCTCAGGGACTCTGGCAATCAAAAAGCCATTGTTTCCTGTGGGGCAGGGGCTCTTCCCTACCTGATACTTGATACTTACTTGATGGCTGCTGTCCTCCGTAGGTCTTTAACACTTCACTTGGTGGTAGTGGACTGGCTGCAAAATGTAATTCCTTTGCCCCAAGGGCAGAGAGCAATAGTGCTCCAACATCCATCTTAATCTGTGAGGTGTCTTGCAGGCCCAGCTTGCTTCCCCCCGCCCCCCAACCCCAGTTGTGGGAGATGACCAGCTGGGAGAGATGTATGACATAGGAATGCAGGAATGGTTCAAGTCTGGGAGAGAAGGAATCCTTAGTCTCTGGGGAGGAAGTACTGGCAAAACATTGGTCTGGAAACCTCAAGGATATGAGAGATCCATATCAGAGAGCCTGAGTTGGTAGCCAGGATAGAATCTGGAGCCCTAGCAGGGTTGTGCAGAGAGGTGTGGGGCTGAGATAGCCAGATGGTCCATCAGACATTGGGTATAGAGGTGACCAGAGGAGGCAGAAGAGTCGCAGGCAAAGTTTAGGCTGTTCCCTGTAGCAGAAAAAATGTCAAGTGAGGGGCTCTTTGCCAGGCTGGCTCCCTGGAGGCCCATCTCTGCAATTCGGTGACCACCAGGCCCCAACAGAAACTCCGTGTCTCAGTTTTCTTATCTGTGTCAGGAGATGGTGATGCTGAAATAAAGGATAAAACCCACAAAGGTTATAAAAAGTGGCACAACCTGAGGAGGGTGACTATTATAACAACCATTGGCCAATTTTTGCCAGCTCTTTGTGGTTTACTACCACAAAATAACCTATTCCTTGGGATCAGGGTCATTCTGCCTCCTGGGACGATCTGGGGAGCTCTTGGTAGACTGAGGCTGTCTCCCTCTCAGCCCACTTCTTTCTGCTTGTGTGCTTGGATTACCATGTATCTCTCAAACCTTTTCATTTTTCTATTGAGATGGAAACATGGCCTGTGACCAAGCCTGGATGTGCTTACAGTGCAGCTGGGCTCAGGCCAACCCTGTGGTAATTGTAATCATATGTGAGGTGCTGGCTCGCTGGGGTTGGGGGACACAGAGCTGCCAGGCAGGGAGAAGGAGGGAGGCTCTGTGATGAAGTGCAGACAGCAAGGTCTTAGGCCCCTGCTCTCACCTCTTCCACTCAGAGTACAATGAAGGGACAGCTTCTAAGCCCTCTGTGAAGCCTGCCCTATGCTGAGAATCCAGGCTACTGGGAGATATAGACCAGCTCCCATGAGCCCCTTTGGCTCTCCCAGCTCTGACTTGTCCTTATATAAGGGACCACAACCAGGGTGAGGTGGGAGGTTCCAGGTTCTGGCCCCTACCCTCCCTCATCAGGCTAAATATGCTCTCACAGGACACACAGAAGGAGGGGCACACAGCCAGTGGGGGTTGCAACTGTCACTCTCCCAGGAAGGTGAATTTAGGCATGGCTGGAGGGAATAGGGTACCAAAATAGGATGGAGGTGCTTAGAGAAGGGTCAGGAAGGGAGAGGTAGAAGGGTGTCCAAATCAATGTTACCCTGTGGTGCAAGGGCAAATCTGAGTCCTGTTCTTCACCAGCTGGGGGCTGGGACTGCCCTTCTGCTTGATTTCATTCACACTCCAGGCTAAAGTCACTGTGCATTGTTGGAGCAGCCCACAGAATTCTCCACCCAGTGGGGTGTTGTGTCTTCTGTTCACACTGGAGTTTTGGAAAGCCTGGGGCTAAGGAGCAGTCTGGCTCCTTGCTGTCGCCAAGGGCAGGGCTAGCGTTTGACAACACAGTCTGCATAGTGACAAGGAGGAGACTTTGGCCACTTCTGTCAGTGTATGGGGTCTCTTCCTCTCTCCTTCTGCTATCATGGGTATCCCTTCTCACTTCTTCCTGGTTTTTCCCCCCGTCTTCCCCCACAGCTTTTCTGTTTCCCTTTCTAATAAGAGAAGCAGAATGACCTAGTAAAAGGGGATGGCTTCTCCCTTGTGACACTGGGATAGGGATATCCTCACCTCAGTGTTGGGGGAATGATTGACTAGGACCCTCCTCCATCATCTCAGAAAGCCTCCTTATCTGCTAGTGTGCTGCTCTAGATATTCCAAACAAAATGGCTGGATAGAGGAAGGTCAGGAGAGCCACTGTCAGATGCCATGATATCAGGACATGCCAGGACTTCAGAGAAGACATGGAGAGAGATGTCTCCACTGCTTGCAGCACTATCCCGGGTACCTATAGGCACTTTCCTGGTCACTCCAGGCCAGTTCAGAGCAGGGCTTCTCTTTGTTTCAGCCTTCCAGATCTTGTGTGGGTGCCTCTTTTTGCCAGAATCTAACAAAGCCATGCTGACAGAGGCTTGCTGGGAGAAGCAGCTCGGGGATTGTCCCCTGGAGGCAGAGGGAAGGTGGGATGCTGTCCTCTTGGTGGCTTAGCACCCATGGGCCTTTCAGTGTACCATTTCCAGGCCTCTTAGTCCACTGGCTTTCCCCATCTCTCTGCTGTGTTTGACAGGAGCAAGGGATTCATAAGCCACTGTGTCCAGGGAAGAGGGTGGGGGCATAGGAACACATAAGTAGAAGAGGCATTTTACAACTTGTTGAGACACAAATAAAGGGAGTTTTCTTTCTTCTTTTTTTAAATTGCCTTTACAGAGGGCACACTGTGAAGTCTTGGACACATGCCGAGGATACATGGCATGTTGGGAGCCTTGGTAAGTCACTCTCCTCTTGAAGGAGCCATGTGTGCAAACGCTGAGAAGGAAATCTGGACTCCAGCCCTCTTGGCCTGCAGGTCTCAGGCCTCGGAAGGAAAGAGCTGAGACTTCGCCCAGGACAGGAATGAGGCTGTGCTGGTGTGGCTGATACCAGTGATCATTCTTCCCCAGGAAATCCTCAGCAAGGGACCATGCTGCCCACGGCCAGACTGTGAGCAACCGATGACTTTCCCAGCCCTGCTGTAGATGACCACAACCTTGATGGCTCAAAACCGCAGAAATTAACAGTAAAAATACCCAAGTAACATAATTAAAAATGTCTTGAGCCTATAATCCCAGCACTTGGGAGACTGAGGCAGGAGGATGATAAGTTCAAGGTTAACCTGGATGATGAAAGGAGCCATGTGTGCTCCTTTCCTTGATGAAATAGCAAGACCCTATTTCAAAAAAAAAAAAAAATAGGGCATTAGTCACCAACATTATCAAGGAAATGTAGCTCAAAACCATAGTGAGATCCTACTTCACATGTAGGATGGCTGTAAAAACAGAAACAAACCAGGAAAATAACAGGCAATATGCAAAAACTGGATCCCTCTACACTGCTGCTGAGGAAGTAAAATGGTGTTATTGCTGTGGAAGACAGCTTAGTGGTTCTTAAAATATTAAGCATATAATTAGCACATGTCCATCAGTCCCCTCCTGGGTATGTCTACCAAAGAATCTGAAGCAAGAATTCAAATAGTTTTCTGGAAATTAGTGTTTATAGCAGCATTTTTCACAGTAGCCAAAGGTGGAAGTAACCTGAGAGTCCATCACCAGATAAATGAATAAACCAAATGTAATATATACACACAATGGAATATCACTGTGTCATAGAAAAGGAATAAAATTTTTATATATACTACTGAGGCATGATAGATGAGATGACAAGGAAATTATTTTAAAAATTTTGTTATTTTAATAACATAATTTTAGTACATTTAATACATATATTAAAAGGACCAGACTCAGACACTGGAATTCAGATACCAGCCACCATTTTGAGTCTTTACTCCCATTTCCTATGTGGGGAGCAGGAAGTATGTCTCTCTTTCCTCCCTCACTTCTCTGTACTTCGCCCTGTTACACTCACATAAATCCTTGCTAAAACTTTCACCTTGTGAGACTGCCTGTTGTGAGACACCATGGAATGCTTTTCATGTGTGGATCCTCACTACCTCCTTGATTTTGTGTGGAACCTGGGAAACCATGTGGACCCCCTCATCCCTCATCTGGTAACAGTACCACATAGATGGATCCTGAGGTAAACCAGACATGCAAGGACAGATATTGTATGATTCTACTCAGACGAGGTAGCTAGAGCAAACTCTACAGACACAAAGTAGGTTCCACGTTACCCAGGGATGGAAGAAGGGGGAAGGGAGAGAGATTATTTAATAGGTTTATGTGAGGGATGATGAAAGGATTTGGGTAAAGAAAATGGAGATGAGTACACAGCACTGTAAATGTAATTAATGCTGAAGTGTATATTTCCAAATGCTTAAAATGATAAATATTATGTATTTGTACAACAAAAATATGGATTAAAAACTCAAACAGAAATGTAGTTTGTCATAGTTATAGATTATGAATACTACAGTCATTTATCCTGCTGCTTTTTAAAGTTAACACTTATATTTTGTTTGCCACAAATAAAATTTTAAAAAGTTCTCTGTGAACTTTTTTTTCTTTTTTTGGTGGGACTGGAGCTTGAACTCAAGGCTCCATACTTGCAAAGCAGGTGCTCTTCCACTTGAGCCACACCTTCAATCTATTTTGCTCCAGTTATTTGGAGATGGGATCTCGGGAACTATTTGCCGCAGCTGGCCTGGAACTGCAGGTCTCCCAATTTCAGTTTCCCAAGTAGTTAGGATTACAGACTGAAAACTACTTTAAAATCTGCACTGTATTCCATCGAGTGGATAGGGCAAACTATACAGTTAACCATTTCCCTACCTTAGACATTTAGGTCACTTTCAATTTTCACTTAAAAAAAATAAGACTGCAATGAGGATTTTTGTTCATATAACTCTTCCTGAATTTTTGAATCTTTGGCATAATTTCCTGGTGGTAAAATTATTGTTTCTGAAAACAAATATTCTTACTATATATCACTGTATTATTTTCCTTAAGAATTGTAGCAGTTTATTCAGGTCCTGGCAACTTATGGGGCTGGTTACTTTATTGTATCTTAATGAGTCCTGCCTGTCAATTAAAAGGCTTCTTTCTATTTAACTTGGTATTTCTTTCGTGACTAGCAAGGTAGGCCATTTTTCTGTAAATCCATTTGCTAGTCATAATTGGTTTCATGGAAATTGCTTCACCATGCCGCTTCTCTATTTATAAATGAGGCTTTTTGTTTGTAACTATCAGTTTGCAACTCCTGATGTAATATTCCCCTCTCAAAACTTTTTTTTTTTTGGTGGAATTGGGGTTTGAACTCAGGAATTCATTCTTGAAAAGCAGACACTGTACCACTCTAGCCACACCTCCAGTCCATTTGTCTCTGGTTATTTTGGAGATGGGAGTTTGCAAACTATTTCCCAGGGCTGACCTCAAACTGCAATCCACCTAATCTCAGCCTCCCAAGCAGCAAGGATTACAGGTATGAGCCACTAGCACCTGATCCTGTTTCAAAACTTTTTAGGGAGGAGACAATGCAAATAAATAGAAACAGACAGTAACTTTTTATCTTAAATACTGCAAATATTTTCCCTACTTGCCCCTTTCCTGTCATTTTTTTTAAAATACAGAAAATTTGCATTTCTCTGTAGTCAAATCTACTAATCTTCCCTTTGTGGTTTCATCAATCATTTCCAAGTTTAATAAAAGACATTCTTCCTTCAGAGATTTAACAAATGTTCCAGCCTCTCTGTTAGTTTAACAATGTAACTCTTTAATCCACATAAAATTTCTCAGTAAAAATGCCTCTGATCTGAGGAAGGAGATGATTTCAAAGACCAAGTTTCATCTTTTTTTTTTTTTTTTAATCAATTCAAAAGGCCAAAAACTTTATTTTGTTTTCAGGGAACTACAAGTTGAACTTCAGTATAAACCAAACAACCCACGTCTTGCAGTCTAGAAGCATGCAAGACACAGCATTTCTGTAGACCAGTGAGTCCTGTCAAAGTGATGAAGTACACCTGGAAAGTGGCAGGCCAACAGACTAGGTTCCTTCCCCAAGGACACTGCATTTTTGTGATGAGATCTTGGAAAAAATCCACTATTAAAAATATCAGAAACATGGAGACAGTTTAGTCCCACCATTGATCCTGGAAATAATTTAGCACTCATGGTAAATATGGTGCATTCGTGTACCATATTTAATATACTTTTCTCCAGTTCCTCTGCTGAGAGGAGAGGGAGAAACCTAGAGGAAGGGCTCCTCCTGACCCCATGGAACCAGTAGAGCTGGACAGGGTGAGTGGACACCATGAGGAACTCCTTGTAATTCTGGAGCCCCAGTGACATCCACCAGGTCACCTCCAACCATGCTGCCCATATATACCCATGCTTCAGGGATGGCCACTCACATCTATCTTTCTCAGAAGTCTTTTCTTTCTTTCCTTCCTTCCTTCCTTCCTTCTGCTGGGGTTTGAACTCAGGGCTTTGTGCTTGCTAAGGCAGGTACTCTACTACTTGAGCTGTACTTCCAGCCTCAGAAGCCACTTTCCTGCTCAGTAACTGGCAGGAACACCTGTTCCTCATCCTGAGTTTGGAATTCAAGAAAATCTGTTGAAGGGAATAAGTTGTAAATTCAACTCAGCCATTTATCCTTCTTTGAAATAATCCCTTAAGAGCCACTAACAAAAGAAAGAGCACATTCATGGATGGCTGTGCATTTCTCCTGGTCTAATTCACAGCAGGGAGACTGACTCAGCAAATGGAACCACCACAGTTATCATCCAAGGTATTTGGGATTAACTCATCAATAAATAGGAGGATGAATGAGGTTCTCTTTTTCCCAGACAGGCCTGATGGAGTCTGGACCTTGATCCCCAGTTTGGGGCATGGCACATCATGGTCACTGGATCCTGACTCATGTAGTCTGACAGAACAAAGGGCTTGTGGGCAAGATCATCTGGGAACCTGGGAGGTGGATATAAATCCCCTGGAAACAAGGCCTCCAAACTCTAAGATTTGTTTGTTGCTTATAACATCTCTTCTCCATTAAGCAAACCAATGGCCATCCACTGAGGCCAGCTTGTAGCCCAGTAAGTTTCCTCTAGCCAGTTTCTCCTGTGAACAAATTTGGAAGGTTTTCTAGCCTCCAGCTCTGGCTGGATCCTTGGGCGATTCACCTTGGGTGGTGAATCATGAAATTCCCTGTGCACCTGCTCTCTTTGTCCTGAAACATTCAGAATCGACTTCTCCCTTCTTTCTAATCAATAAGGACAAAAGAAAACTCCAAACCTTCTCTCAGCCTCCCATACCTTTTCTGCCTAGAAGACATCCTCTTCTGGAAGATTCCTTCCCAGTGAAGGAATGGTAAAGCCCCAACTACCATAAATCTAACCGTACACACACTCACCTTGCTGATGTTCCTCTTGCTTACCTCCAACGTGCTTGATCCATCCTCTCTGAAAGAATTCTCTCAAAGCCCAGCTCACTGGCCAGGAGAGAGAGGCAGGGACCTTCAGCACAGGAGATCCTTGCTCTAAGGCCACTAGGTTCTGAAACTGGGATGGGAGAGGATGCTGATGGTCAAGGTCAAGTGAAAACTTGAGATTTAGAAAGATGGCGTGGGGACAGGGGAATTGCACACTAATCCAAGCCTTATAGGCAGGTTGGAATGAAGGCTTTGCAAGATAGGCTCCTCCACCCAGTGTGTAAGCACCAATGTGTCCACCTTGTGGCCTGGGGACCCAAGTGCACAGGACAAAGCAGGAAGAAAGTTAAAATTAGTAGGGGAAGGCCTTGTCCTCTCAATGGAACTGATCATTGTCTTGGGGACCTCAGGGACATAAGACTGCCCCAAATTCAGGCAGAAAGCTTACAAGATCCAGGGCCATCACACTACCATGAAGCGCTCAGTCAGCCCTGTGGTGGAGATGGGAGGTATTACCATATATGCATACAGCTTCTGTGGAGCACCCCTTGTGCAGGTTCTCGCCCTGCCCTGTCTGAAGTCCCTGAGGAATAAGAACCAAGGGGCCAGCAGCAATTGGACCACATGGTGGGACCGGGAAGTCAGCCTGCCAGGTGGCATATCTGCAGGTGTAAAGCCTCTCTTCCCCAGGTTCTTTGCCTGCTTTGGTGATGGGGCTGGGCCTGATCACATGCCTCTGGCTCTATGTCTAAGGAGCAGATAATACAGAATCAGATCCTCCAGGGCTAAACCCAAGTTGAACAGCAGAGGAGTTGGAAGGACTTGACTTAGAGCCCAAGTTGTATGTGAACGCTCAGCCTCCAGCTAACCCTCTTGCAAATGGGGCAAGGCATGCCCGACTGGCAGGATTGTTGTGATGCATGGAATGTTCCAGTATAGTACCTGGCCCATCATGGACCTCTCTGGGACCTGTCTCTATGTTAACTTGATTTCCTGGATCCTACCTCATGACCAAAGGCCTCCCTGAGCACCATCTCTGTGGAGCAGGACCAGGCTTCTCAGAGCAGTCAACGACGTGGCACTTGCTTTTTCTAGGTGAGAAGACTGAGGCTGGGGAAGGCTAAATGGCAGAGTAGCAGATGTTCTTAACTGCTCTGATGCCCTGCCTCCTTCACCTCGGCAAATCAGCCTCTCTGCATGTAAAATGGACCTAATTGTCCTCATTGGTCTCCACTGCTGAGGGTTTTTTTGATGATCAAATGAAAGACTCTGAAAAAACCACGGAAAAATCCAGGGGCAAGATAGAGTCCCCTGGGCTGTTCAACCTACTCCTCCCTGAGCTCAGGACACAGATGAAGTCTCTGTGTTGGCTTAGAGAGGCTCCTGCCTCCACCCCTGCTCGCCAGGAAAACCACACACAGACTCTGTGAAGGCCCCTTGTGCCCATGGCTTACCGGGCAGGAAGTCCAATGCTTGGCTGAGGACCTAGGAAGCTGGGCCTGGGAGGTGAGCCATACCTCAGACCCAGCTGTGTTCAGCTTGGAGCAGCTTCTGAGGTCTCAGAGAGTCCAGGTGAGGTCACACAGGCCACCCCCATTTCACAGATGTGGAAGTTAAGGCATGGAGTGGGGGTCAGTTACTTGGGCTGGGGATTCTGGCTCTGGTCTCAGCACTGCTGCTGCGAGTTGCTCTCTGGGAGAGGCCTCTTCTGGCCCTTCTGGAAAATTCTCTGGCACCTGATAAGATTTGACAAAACTGCTCAGTGTTGGAGGATCAGAACTTTTTTTTTTTTGTGGTACTGGGGTTTGGACTCTCAGCCTACACCTTGAGCCACTCCACTAAGTCCTTTCTTGTGATAGGTTTTTTGAGATAGGATCTTGTGAACTATTTGCCCAGGCTCTGAGGATCAAAGCATTTTCACAAGCAGGGCATAGCACTGAGATGCCCTAGTAGTCATGAGGGCATTTCCTGGGAACAGGCCTCTCAGGGAGGAAGAAGATCCTGGAGCAGGTGTTTGGCTTTGCTGGAGCAGCTGGGAGAATGCAGCTGCAGTGGCTGGTGGCAGGCAAAGGTATGGAGAGTCTGATGCCATCAAGCCACTCTGACAACTTGTTATTTAAAAATAAATTGGGGGGGGGGATGAAGGAAAGTGGTTGAGGAGGTGAATTCATGTATGATATATTTGATGCATTGTAAGAACCTGTGTAAATGCCACAATGTACTCCCAACCCATCACAACAATAAAGGAAAAAAATAATTAAAAAAAATAAAGTTGCTTTCTCTCAGCATTTTTTTTCTAACCAGAAGTTACTCTGCTCCTGCTGAGATTTGAGAGGCCAGAATGGTCTTCAGCTCTGGCTGCACTGTAGAATCCTCTGAACTGCTTTTCTAAGAATCAAACCAATAACCTGGGGGTTCTCTAGAGTCCCTAGCATTAGCATTTCTTAACTCTCCTCAGGTGACTGCACTGAGCAGTCTAGGCTGAGAACTGAAGTGGGGCAGGTGTGTGACCCTGTCTACCACTCACACTTGTCCAGGCCTTCTTCACACGGAGGCCACAGGGAGGGCTTTCACCCATCCCTGCCCAAGGCCCACTTCCTCTAAGAAGCCATTGTGAATCGGGACTGCTTACTTCCTCCAAGTCCCACTAGGGATCTATGGCCAGCTCCTGTGGCTTGTTCCTGTGACTGTCTCGAAGTACAGGTGGTTATTTCTGTTTTGAGTTATCTGTATGCTATCTTCCCCTAAAAGGGGAGTTCTGTGAGGGCAAAATCCAGGGTTTTCTCTCCCTCACCTCTCTGGGCTGCCCTGGAGGCTTTGGTGAATTTTTCGGGGACTCAGGTGCATTCATTGCATCCACTCAGTTACATTCAACACATTTAATTCTGCCATAGCACTATATTCTTTTAAATTGCCACTTTATGATGAGGAAAATGAAGCTGTCATTTGTGTAAGGTCACAGTATAGAAGAAGCCATACCCTAAGTCCATGGGTTTCTTTCCTTATAACAAAGCAGCTGCTGACAGTAGGGATGCCCTTAGAGCATGCAGGACCTGGCTTCACACCAACCTCCAAGATCTTACTGACCTGCTGGGGAGACCATCTATGAAGGGCTATTGGGTTGCTAATTCCTCAGACCTGAGGAAGGGGTGTAACCAAATATCAGTCCTCTGAGAGGTTAAGGTGACAGATATCAGCTTCCAAAGGCACTGGAGCAAAATGCAAATCTGATAAGGAAATATGTTAAAACTGATTTGGCTTCTCTTACAGCCCTTCTGGTGATTGAGGGTCAGGTTGGAGACAAAGAGAGAAAATCTGGGGAAAGCCTATGTTTATTGAACTCTACCATCTTCCTCTCGAAAGGAACAGGAGTACAAGTGCCTGACTATCGCCTGAAAACTGTAAGGGGAGCTTCATCCCAGCTTCTCAGAGATGAGTATGGGATCCCTGGGCTATGGGAGCCCTGGGGACTGGTGCCTAGCTCCCATCTGAGGGCCAGGAGATGGCTGACCTGCTGCTCAGTGGATGAGCTGAAGGAGGAGTGGTTGCAAGTCAAGCAATGCACAAAATGCCAGTAACCAACAGAAGGTGGGAGAGAAAAGGAAAAAGATTCTTCCTCGTGGCCTTCAGAGGGAGCATAACCTTGTGGACAGCTTGATTTTAGACTTCAACTTCTGCCCTGCAGAACTGATAAGAGAATCGATTTCTGTGCTTCCAAGCTACCCAGTTATGGCAGCTCTGTTACAGCACTCTAGGACATGAAGACAAGGTCCTAGTGGCATCTTAGGATTTCTGTCCAATATAGCTGCTAGAAAGCTAACGGACCTGAAGCAAGCAAAAACTGGGGTGAACCATCAGATGTCCTGGGGCTGAGGAAGGAGGAAGTGATATATTTTTTATTGTTTTATTATTCATATGTGCATACAACACTTGGGTCATTTCTCCCCACCCCCTCCGCCCCCTCCCTCTTCCCCCCACCCCCTCAATACCTGGCAGAAACTTATCTCTAATTTTGTTGAGAGAGTATAAGCAATAATAGGAAGGAACAAGTGTTTTTGCTAGTTGAGATAAGGATAGCTATACAGGGAGTTGACTCACATTGATTTCCTGAGCGTGGGTGTTACCTTCTAGGTTAATTCTTTTTGATCTAACCTTTTCTCTAGTTCCTGGTCCCCTTCTCCTATTGGCCTCAGTTGCTTTAAGGTATCTGCTTTAGTTTCTCTGCGTTGAGGGCAACAAATGCTAGCTAATTTTTTAGGTGTCTTACCTATCCTCACCCCTCCCTTGTGTGCTCTTGCTTTTATCACCCAGGTCACAAGAAGGAATTGTAGGTCAGAGATCCCCAGTGATGAGACATCTCCA